>NC_059128.1:77163481-77466511 GCF_020740605.2 Lemur catta | reverse complement strand
ATGTGGCTGGTTCTGAGATGAGCACTCGATTTGTAGTATCTCGTTTAACACAAACCATCCCACTAGAAAGGCATTGTTATTAGACAAAGAACACCAAGGCCCAAAGAGCTTAACTTGTTCTAGTTCACAGGGACCCTTCCACAACCCCACTGAGGTGGTCTGCCAAGAGCACAAGAGGTGGCTTGTCTCTGGGGTACACACACTCACCCCCTGACACTGACCCTGCCTGTCATGTGTTTCAGTTAGGGGAATAACCACCAGCCTGTCCTTCTCCTATTTTGAGCGAAACCTACCTGAGAACAGCTTCCTCAGACTCACTGCCGTGGCAACGCACTCTGAGTCCAGCCTTAGCCGCTTTGCTCAGGAAGACATTGCCATTTGTAAACCACGCCTTACCATTGAGGTAGGCACCAGTCTTTCTCTGAATTATTCTCATCTGCTACCACTCAAGGTCCCCATTTCAGAAGAAATCTGAGCTCCTTAAGCTTTAGAGCAGATGGTCATGCTGCAGGATTACCAGGAAATGCTAGGTTTGAGAGCTTCTTCTCTTGAAAGTGACGGTTTCTTACATATACTGTTAAGGTTTAAATCTTCCAACTTCTTTAGTTGGTTAAGTAAAGGTTTCTAAAATTGGAGTCTTCCCATCTGCTGCCTCCATACTTACAGGGATGATAATAGACTATGCTTATTTAGTGTTTATAAATACGCCAAAGTGTTTTCACCTCCCTTATTTCTTTTAATACAAAAGTCCTGTAAGGTGGAACTGTTCCCATTATTCAGGTAAAAAAACTGTGTTCTAGAGAGCAACATGCCCAAGATCATTAAAACAGGAAGTTCTAGGGGCTTACGCTCTTGGTCCAGCCCTCTTCCACATGTCTACCCTGGCCAAAATGAAAGAGATCCGGTCCCTGCCCTCAGGGAGGTAACAGTTTGGTGCTTGAATAGAGCTCCAGAATCACTATGGGATAAGTGAAACAAAGTGGGTTAATTCCAGCTGGTGGGTTTGGGGATGACTTTATGAAGGATGTTAGCCTTATGCTGGGCCCTGAAGAATGGGTATGCTTTCAGTACAGAGGTTGGGAAAGGCCACTGAAGGCAGAAGACTGAGCGACAAGGTGCAGAGGAAGGAGCCTGAGGGGTGTGCTGGGGATGGGAAAACGCCTGATGTGGCTGGGATGTCTTTTGGTCAAGGGAAGAGGTGAGGCTGGAGAGGTGGGCTGGGGGCAGACCATGAAGAACCCTGAATGCAACCCAGGCTGAATTCCGAAGACAGTGGGAAACTCTCCAAGATTTCTAAGCAGAGGAGAGGCACCATCAGAGATTGTCACTGGTGGATCAAGGGTGAGAATAAATGCAGACAGATCAGGTACAGTGATAAGGAAGTCAGCTGTGGAGTCTGGGTCAGTTTGGCAGATTTGAGAAGAGTTAACTGAGAAGGGTACAGGGGTATCCAGGAGGGGTGAGGGTGACTACAGCTCTGTGCCCTTGGCATTCACTCCAAGTGTGACCTCTTCCACAGATGCCAGAGAAAGTAGAGCAGTATCAACCTCTTAAGGCCTCAGTCAGCATCCACAACTCCCTGGCTGCCCCCATGAAGGACTGTGTGATCTCCATCCTTGGAAAAGGGCTCATTTACAGAGAGAGGAGATACAGGTAAGAGACCACAAGCTTCTCATCCCACCAAGATATCTCAAGTGGTCAGAAAGGCAGAAGTCCACAATTAATAACTGTTTCTCTGCTACGTCCATGGAGACAGAGCAAATAGCCTCAGAAGCTGAACTAAAGACTCAGGGCTACCAAATGACCTTTCTCCTCTTGAGATCATCATGTCTACAGGGCAATGGAGATGAGGGAGGCTGTGTCAGCCTCTGGGGTACCCACTTGACCTCGGTTGCAGACCTGGTTATGCAGGAAGAGCCTGGGTACTGCTGGTGAATGCAGATGAGGGGGTTAGGGCTGGGACTAGAGTGTAATGAAGTGAAAGATAGGCTGCTTCTCAGTGTGACCAGAGAGCTGCATTCTTTCAGTCACACCACAATATACAATTTTATTTACTGTGGCATTTGTTCACATTCCCACTACCACCCTTCATATCCTTTTGTTAGTATGTGTAAAATGTGTACTGTTGCTCCATGAGCCTGTAGTTTTAACTTACGTAAATGTCTAATTGTTCTTTTCTCTCAGAACTATGTTCTTAAGATCCCCACGCATATGTCAAGTCCATCGCTTCTGCTACATAACATTCCACCGTGTACATCCGCCACTTCCTACCACTCCTCTCCACAGTGCTGGGCACCCAGAGTGCCTCCAACTTTCTGACACCACAAATAATGTTGCAGTGCACATCCTCACACAGGTCCCCTTATATATTTGTTTGAAACTTTGGTGGAGTCAGGGGATACATAGGCCCAGGAACGGAATTGCAGGGTCATAGGAAATAACGTGGTTTGACCAGGTATTGTTAGATTTATTTGCAGAATGGCTGCAGGAGTCTACATGCCCTCAAGTACATATACTCCTATCTCTCCTCCACTTCTGGCAACACCCAGATTTCTATTTTCTTCTAGTCCAATAGAAATAAAGCAGTATCTTTGTCTTAATTTTCAACTCTTCAAATATTTGTCAGCTTTATCCATTTCTTCCTTTGTAAATAGTTTGTCCTTATCTTTGCACACTTTTATTTTGCTGTTCTCACCTTTTTTTCTTGTTAGTTTGTTGGAGTTCCCTTTATATTCTAGGTATTAGTCCCTGTTGGTTTTAGATGTTGCAAATATCTTCTTTCACCATGTCCACTGTATGCTTAGTTGAATACCCAGTGCACAGTTTAAACTTCAAGATACCTACTCCTACTGTCCCTGAGGTCCCTGGCAAGTGCCTTAGCCTCATGAATGCAATGAGTCACTCCTGTCAATAAGTCAAGAGGTGAAACTGTCAACATTCAACCAGAGTTTTGTCTCTCCCAGATCAATCACAGGGCAAAGCTCCTCAAGGGAAATCTGCACCATTCCCTCACTCACCAAAAGAAGGTCTACAGGCAGGCCAGGAGGTTGCTGACAGGGCTCCAGACATCACCTGCTGACATACTGACATCCTCTCAATATGCCTGCTGCACCCGCTGAGCTTAGCAATAAACAAGGGTTCCTAAGCTATAGTCTTTCCAAACATACCCCAGTAGCATTACACCAAGACTTGAACCAGACTGAAATCACAGATGATAAAAGGAAGAACAGATGTAGCTTAGAAGCCCTTAGGATGTGTCTCTTCTCAACCATGCAATTGCTTAGCGTAGGGAGGCTTCTGTCTTCTAAAGCTCCTGTCTTTTTTTTTTTTTTTGTCAGGAACTAGTTCTTCCAATGTTGTTTTATTACTCTCTCTCAAACTAGACTCTAATCAACATGAAGGCAGAAGTCATATCACACTACTCATCACATCAGTTTCCAACACAATGCCTCAGAAATACTTGCTGTTGTTGAACCCAGGAGTGAATAAACAAAGATCTAATTCAGTAACCAATACACCTTGATATTGTGAATTTACTTTTTAAATTAGAATGTCCCTGTATTGAGTACACTGAGTGCTTGGCACACCCAAATACTGAGATGGGCACATGCCCTACCCCATTTTGTTTTACATGGCAAATATTGGTGGAACAAGATGGGTGAGGATGTGTGAGATCTGACCATGAAAATATAACAGCTCTTTGTGGCAGTCCTATTTTAACAGCAAAGTACTCAGACGTTTATTTCTCTACGGTCCACCTCTTCAAGCAGGGAAGGATCAAAGTCACTGGGACCAGCAGAGCAATGAACCTGGGACAGAACTAGCACCTGCCTTTTCCTTTATTTCAGACTAAGTTCAGTGCGGCCTGGAAACACTGCGTGCACCCCGTTCCAGTTCACACCGACACATGTGGGATTCCAGAGGCTCACTGTGGAAGTGGACTGCAACATGTTTCAGAACCTAACCAACTACAGAAGTGTCACTGTGGTGGCCCCTGAACTTTCAGCTTAAACTTCAGCTCCCTCAGCACTCTCCCCAATCAACCCTTGAAGTCACAATCTAAAACCAAACATGGGCTAGGAAGAGAAGTTGTGTCTCAGTCCCTTTGTCTTGCTATAAAGGAATACCTGAGGCTGGGTAGTTTATAAAGAAAAGAGGTTTATTTGGCTCACAGTTCTGCAGGCTGTACAAGAAGCATGGTGCTAGCATCTGCCTCTGGTGAGGGACTCTGGCTGCTTCTACTCCTGGTGGAAGACGAAGGAGAGCCAGCGTGTGCAGAGTATCACATACAAAAAAGGAAGAAAGAGAGAGAAGGGGAGAGGTGCTAAGCTCTTTTTAACAACCAGCTCTCTCAGGAACCAATACAGTGAGAACTTGCTCATTACCATGAGGGCACCGGGCCCCTTCATGAGGGATCTGCCCCCAAGACCCAAATACCTACCATTAGGGCCTACCTCCAACATTAGGGATCAGATTTCAACACGGTATTTAGAAGGTCAAATATCCAAACTATAGCACTTTGCTTATGGGACAAATGAGTCTCCATGCAGGTTGAGCAGAAGAGTGACCAAGGAACAAAACTAGATTCCTAGAAATCAAAAGATATGGCATTTATTTCTGTCACCTCAGCTTAAGGCTGCCATGAAGACTGGTTGTCTTAGGCCAGGCACAGTGACTCACACCTGTAATCCTGGCACTCTGGGAGGCTGAGGTGGGAGGATTGCTTGAGGCCAGGAGATGGAGACAGGCCTGAGCAAGAGCCAGACCTCATCTCTGCTTAAAAAAAAAAAAAAAAAAAAAAATTAGCCAGGAGGCTGAGGCAGGAGGATTACTTGAGCCCAGGAGTTTGAAGTTGCTGTGAGCTATGACACCACTGCACTCTACACCCAGGGTGACAGAGCAAGTTGTTTTAGAATAGAAACTACTAGGATTGAGTGACAAAAGGAAGCTTTGGAAAAGCTATCAGATACTTTTCAGAGTACATTCAGATTTGGGGGGTTCAGGGTTTTTCACAACCATTTTACTGCTCATTAACACATTCATTAACTTATAGGTAAGGGAAAGGACCTAACATTATTCTTATATTTACGATAAAATGGGACATTATCCAAAAATGGAATTTTTAGGTGATCCAAAATTACATTTATCAGTGCTATTCCAGACCATTATCTTCAAAGATCCAAAAATGACTAAACAAAGTTATAAAATATATGACATGGGACCTGAGAATTATTCAGCTATGGATAAATCTTTAGTAGAGTTTGATATGTATTGATTATCCCACAAGTAAAGTCTGATAGTAATAACATGAATTTGGTCCAATAGAGAAATATAAAAATTATTAATTAAAAAAGTAGGCTCTATGTGAAAAGTATAAAAGAACTGGACTCCTTTTGTACAAAATTATGTTTTTATGTTATTTTGTTGCTTTGGCACTCTGTCAGTTTGATTTTAGTTCCTTCTCTTTATGACACTGACTAAAAGTACTGAATGGCACTTTAAAAAAGTAAATTAAAACTCATTTGGATTAAGGAATTTCAACTCCAAGTATACACTAGTCACTCAAAAGAATAACTGCTGTTGTTGATTATACCTGAAAGCCAGATGTGGTGAATTACAGCCACAGAGGGAGGAGGATTGGCATTGGAGGTGGTGGAGACCTGTAGTACACGGATAAGGCCCAATTCAGGTCACCAGAATATACATCACTACAGGTTTACCCTGCTTTCTAAGATGTAATACTCCACACTGATGCAAAAATATAATTCAGTGGTGATGCTTATGCAAAAGGATTAACTAAAAAGGCCCTTAAAATTATATAAACTCTCTTATACATTAAAATTTTTTGATTTATAAAAATTTGATATTTGGGGACACATGTAACAGAGGACAACATAAGTATGTATAAGGAAAACAAATCTGTTCAATAAGGTGGACAAACCTAACAAACAAGCTCAATACCAATATATTTTAGAGGCATGGAGTAACCTGGGATAATACTCAGAAGAACTTACTGGTAAGAATATTATATAACACGGTGAATTACTAAGTGGGGCTTTGGAGTTATCTTTTCTAAATGAATTTAAGTGTTTTTGTTCTAAATATACTTCTGATCAGAACCAGATCTTTAGACCTATAAAACCAAATGAAAGCAATGTTCTAGTCTCAATGCACTGTATTTGTGTTAAGAAGAAACTCTGGAAGTGTACTTATTTAATCACTGGCAGGTTAGCATTTTATTGACACCATCAACATCTTTAACAATGAAAACAACATACTTGATTGCAAATAAGGAATAAGGCAGCTTCCCTAGGAATCTCTGAGAAGCGATTCAGAACACAAACCTGTGCAATTATTTTTTGTATCTAGCACAGAAAAATATATTACACTCACATGGTTTATAAATAATTTCCAGTCTGGCCTAGCCAACAGTCTTTGGCAATAGTGTCTCCTGTTAAATATAGACAGGAACTCCCTTTCAATCCAACAAGCATTCTAGTTCCATTTCAAAAGCAGACATCAGAGCCTGGCTGTGACAGTGAGAGAGGGGAGAGAGGAGAATACAAGTAAGCCTGAAAACTCATAATTCAAGTTCACCCTGAGTGAGTTCCTTGATGCTGTTCATGCAACGATCAACAGCATTAATAAGTAAAGGGATCCAACTATCTTCTGGCTGAGGGGCCACATGACTTGCTCTGTGAATGCAATAGGAAAAAAAGTTAAGTTTATTATAGTGTCAAAGGAAAATGTATCTTCAAGAGGGAGCACAGAGGAAACTACAATTAAAAAAAAAAAAGGCAAGCTCTTCTTTGCAGAAACTCAGCTGCTCCACAACTGAAGTTGGAAAAAAGAAACCCCACTCTCACCCTTTCCCATTCCTTCAAACTGGGGCTTGGGAGTCGAGAATGACTGGACAGGAACTCAGTTTTATTTTCAAAAAGCTATCTGGGGGGAAGTCCTCATACTTACTTTGTAATTTCAAGCGCCTTCTTTAAAACAGATACAAGTTTCGCAGACTAGAAAAGAAACATAAAAGTTACTCACTCTGAGCCCTACCATAAAAAGGAGAGCTCAAATGTTTTAAAAGACCTAAGTAATAAAAAAAAAAAAAAAAAATCATTAAAAAAAAAACCTTGAAGGAAATATGCAAAAACAAAAATGCTGATTAAGTGAGGGTAGGATTATGGATTCTTTTCTATTTAGCAAAGTCTTATTAGTACTATTCCTATAACATTTTTTATAAGTTTTTTAAATTTAAAATATTTTTAATTAAGAATAGAAAAAGAAAGAATGTAGAAACTGAATTTGTCCCAACTGCTGACAGCTCAGAATACAAAGCAGGAATGACTAATGTTCCTTTTTTTTTTTAAACCATGTAAAGAGTCTTAAGAACACCAATATCAGGTTAACATGGAGGCCGGGCACGGTGGCTTACGCCTGTAATCCTAACACTCTGGGAGGCTGAGGCGGGCGGATCGTTTGAGCTCAGGAGTTCGAGACCCCGTCTCTACTAAAAATAGAAAGAAATTATATAGACAGCTAGAAATATATATAGAAATTAGCCGGGCATGGTGGCGAATGCCTGTAGTCCCAGCTACTCGGGAGGCTGAGGCAGAAAGATCGCTTGAGCCCAGGAGTTTGAGGTTGCTGTGAGCTAGGCTGACGCCACGGCACTCACCCTAGCCCAGCCAACAGAGTGAGACTCTGTCTCAAAAAAAAAAAGATAACATGGAGATATACGTGTGCCACTAACATAAAATGAGACACATATATAGTACACATTTTAAAATTGCTACAGTAAATATTATGTTTGAGATAGTTGACAAAGCATATTGCCAAAGATGCTTATTTTTTAGGAAGTCGATTTTTAAAAAGTTAATGTCAAAAAAAAAAAATGTTAATGCCAAAAAGGATCCTATTCTACTTCAAGGCCTTTGTACATCATGAAAGTGCACTTGATGACTCTAATTTCCACTATCTAATTTATCAACTATTATTAGATTGATACATCTGACCGTAAAATATAAGCCATTTGGCTGTTTTACTGCTCTTTTCAGTAACATTACAGATAAGAACTTGAGTTTATAAAAACAACAGAACTCTAACTAAAGGGTACAGCACTTGAAAGAACACAATAAAATGAGATTTTTACAAAGAGCTTGACACTCCATGGTTAAATCACACAATGTGTTTATATTAGAACAGAGTATGTTTCTGGAATACTTCTGCTTAGACCAGAAATTAGAAACTTGTGACTTTAGGTTGAGTTTCCTACAGCACCGTGTAATTAAGATTTTCTTCTCAAAACAGCATTTTCTAAGGTCTTTGGACTTTTCTAAATGACTACCCAAATAGTTATGGAAAAGAGAACTACTAAAACTTAAGACTATTATAATTCAACTTCAGCAAATATTCATCGAGCACAAATACATGCAGGAACTGTGACATTACTGTTGTACTTGCATCCAAGTGTGACAAATAAATATGTACTCTATAGCTTAGAGGAAATACTAGTGATTAGTGAAATTCTACCCTTTAGGTGTGTAGCTATTCCCTCAAACCCAGTACTTACATTGATTCGCACAGTCAGGTGGCACATAGGTGGATATATGCTCAGAACCAAATCATCCACACTAAGAGCAAAAACAAAAATAACCATTAACCAAAAATGGAACAAAGCTCAACCAGGTTGTTTCCAGTATACAACTGTGAATGCAACTATCAAGAAACTTCCCAGAAATGCCTATCTGTTCCTTAAATTGGGCAACTGGGCAACCAATACAGAGTGAATTCAACCAGTATTTACTGAAACATACCCCATTTAACTAGGAAGCTGGGGGAAAACACTCCTTTGCTTCATAGGAGGGGCATGATTGATTCAGTCAAAAATGTGAAGATGTGAAATCACCAGTTTAATAACTGCTACAGGCAGGGTTCATCAATGGAACTTAAAATTGTTGGGTAAAATGTACCTTTACTAAAGCAGGCACAACTTTAACAATGTGATCAAATTTAGTACCATCAATAATGGAACAAATCTACATCATGTGCCTCACCAATATGATGCAATGAGAAGTACAAAACACTCAGCTGTATTATATTCTTGGCAAAAAATGTTTAGCCTGAATATAATCATGAGAAAACCACCACACAAATCCAGACTGTTGGATGTTCTACAAGACAACTGACCTGGTTTCTTTAAAACTGTCAATGTCAAAAAAGACTGAAAAGGACAGGAGCTGTTCTAGATTTCAAGAGACTAAAGAGATGACCACCAAACGCAACGTGAGACCTTGACAGAACCCTGGATTTATATAAGAAATCTTAGAGACAACTAGAGAATTCTGAATATTAGATAACATTATTATATTCCATGTTAAATTTCTTGAATGTGGTAATAAGAATAAGAATGTTTTTCTTCTGAGTAGATACACGCTGATTTATACAAGTATTTAGGGATGAAATGTCATTGAAGTCTGCAACTTACTCTCAAAAGGTTTAAGAATAAATACAGCACATCTATTCTATAGAGAAATAAATCAATAAAGGAAAATAACATGAATAGGTGATTCTAGATGAAGGATGTAGGGATGTTCACCAAAGTACTTTTTCAATTTTCCTGTAGGTTTGGAAAATGTCAAAATATAAAAAACTGGGGAAAAACTTTGGGTGACAGCACAAGCCGAGATCAGAATGCTGCCGCTCATTGTTTCAAGTGGGGATCACACTTACCTGGGGCTGATTTCATCACAAATATCCACAATGTCATCCAGCTGGGCCACCTGATCTTTTTTCCCATTCTCTGCCACTAAGATCTGAATTTTCTTCAGGCAGGCTTTGGATGCCCTCACCAGTGCAAGGCATGGGATTATGAGCTCTTGATCTTCCTCTGACCAATATAAGTCCTGATTGGTTGGAAACCCCAACACATCATCCTCATTGTTGTAGTTGTCAGAGGTGTCCTCTTCAATGTCATTCAAAAGGCCAGAGTAAGGGTCACATTCTTCCACAGCCTAAAACATATTATGATATAAATGAATGCAAAAAAAAAAAAAAGTATTATACTTTTAACCATGTTAAAAACCTCAGCTAGCTACTTCACTAATGGCCACAGAGTTGAATCACTTCATAAACCCTGTTCTCACTTTCCATTGTCCAGCAATGGAACAGAGAGGAGTTGTACTAAATCACACACCCACAAGGAGTGGGAGATGACAGACAGAGGACAACAGTGAGAATGGAACCTATTCAGTCAATGCTCAGGAAATCTCTCTTTATACTCAATTCTCATCTACTCATCATGGAGCTGCCTTGCAATGACCAGCACAGAGGTTTCCTTACCTGCTCCATTTCTTCATATGCATCCTTCACAAGAGCCACGCTCTTAGTCAGCATTAAAAGGGCTGCAGCTTTGTTATCTATGAGTGAAAAATCAGAAGCACTAGAATTAGAGCAGAAACTCAACAATTCTCTCAAGATTACAAAGAGCAACCACACTGTTCCTATTGAGGGAAATGCCCAGGATGGTTGACAAAGGTGTTGGTTTAAAGTAAAATTCTTCTCACTACATCCCCTAGTACCCAGATGGGGGGTTAAAAAGCTTTTCTTTATTCACCAAAAGAAATAAAATGGTCACAAGATGTTTCTCATCACAGCCCTCTTGGACAATCACTGCTTTTGGCCTAGCTGTTCTACCTGCTCATAATTGCTTCAGTGTGCCCCATAAAACTGTTCTTGGGGCAGGACTAGAAAAACAAACCACATTTGTTCAACAGAAGACAGAGCTACAAGAGGGGAGTTTGACTTTAAAAGTATGAGAACTAGAGAATGGCAAAAAGTATTAATACATTACTATTATTAATGTTGGTAATAAACTATTAACATATATATTTCACTTAACTCTTTATGTAAATTAAAATACATACACGTTACAAAGCTGAAAGCTAGACAAGAGAGGTCTCTGTTTTTTCCCCACTCTCACCCACCTCTTGGTATCCGAGGCACCTGCTGGCACGCAACCCAGACACTGTTGCAGGAAATAAGGTCATTGTTCTCAGGGCTGGGGAAAGGAATCAATAAGGATATATCAATAACCTAATTTCCTGTCTAAGAAGTGCCTTCCTCCTGGTCATTATTCTCAGCTATCAGTCACTTTGCTATTAAAATGAATTTTCCCTCTATGAGGCAAGAATCCCCATTAACTGACAACCCAAACTGTGGCATCACTACCTCTGAGCTGGGTTGATGAAAAGTACTTCCAGGAGTTGAGCCATGCCATCCACAATGTCCAGAGTGGTGCCTCGTACCAGCTTTCTCAGGGTGATCCCTATGGCCAAAAACCCAAAGAGCAAGGAGCCTGGTTTTCTTTCAGAAATCATCATCTGTTTTCCTGAGTCTAAACACTAAAAAACCATCAGGAAATATGTACCCACATGCTTTAACTGAAACTCCAACACAAAACTCAAATCTTATTTATATCCCCATGTCATCTTGTGCCCCTCCCACCATTTCTTACTGCTGTTCTCCAAAAGATATCTGGAGCAAAATCTTCCCATGACAGCATGTATTCATTTATTAAGGACAGTGATCCCTTGACAACTGTAGATGCAACATTTTAAGTTTAAACCATTTGTGAGTAACCCTGAAGATCTAGGACATGTATTCAGTTACAATTATGGCACGATTATAATCAAAGCATGAATCTACAGGCAGGGCTGGAGGCCACTTAACCCATGAGGGAGCTCAGAAATAGTGTGTGATGTGATATGGGTGAAGGAAGATGTCACAGTGAGAATTAAAAACCTGAAGAGTTATGCAAGCCAGGGGAGATGGGAAGTCTAGGAACAAAGCATCTGTATCTTAGCATAATGCCTTATTTATGGAGGTCACTTACATTATAAAATTATCCTTGATCTACACGGAGAAATTTACATGCTCAAGTTGGGGGAAGGTAAAAGTCTCAGGACATAACCCATCTTATTAGTAAAGACTTATCCTATAAAAGTAACACTTATGTGTACATAGTAGCACATTAGCTTACCCTGATCCTTTGGAAGTGAATAGTATACTGCAATAATTGCCTTGATAGCAGCACAGACTTGTTTGCACAACCTCTGGGTTTCCTATGAGGTGATAGACCAATTTCAGAATGAAAAAAGAAAATGGATTAGATCAATGTGGTCAACCCATCTACTGTGGAAGAAAGCAGACATCTCTACAGCATCACAAACATTTTCTGAGTCCTAGTATCAGTTAGGCCTTCTGCTATACTCATCACATACCAGAGAGGAGTTAGCTAAACACCAAGACATTGGGCTGACAACTCAATAAATCACTAAGAAACAGCTGGAAAGACTTACTCCTGATACTTTATATCCCAAGATATTCTTGGTCTGCCGCAAGGTATTCACCTTATCTTAGACCAGGAGTTGGCAAACTATGGCCTACAGACCAAATCAGGGCTGCTGCTTGTTTTTGAAAATGAAGTGTTATTGGGACACAGCCTTGCTCACTGGTTTACGTATCATCTACAGCTGTGTTCACACTACAAGGGCTGAATTGGGTAACTAGCCTGCAAAATCTAAAATATATACTAACTGCCCCTTTACAGAAAAAGTTTGCCAGCCCCTGTATTAGACCATTAACCAGGTCTCTCTCTTATGTAATATAACCACAATATATAACTAAAGGTAAATAGCATGGACTCAACAATGCTCAGTGTTGACTATTTTCCTTCTAAGTAATCACTTTCTCAGGCTATCGCATGTTCCTTATCCTCATTTCTCTGCTAAAGTCTAAGCTAGTGCTATGCAAAATGTGGTCCAGATTGGTGCCAGTCCACAAACTGTTACTAGTCTGGAATGAGATAAGTACAGTGATTGAGAGTAAGTGTTTAGAAAATTTTATGGCAATCTGACATTGCCTCAACACATAATTTTATCAAATTATAAAATTTATCAGTCCATACAGGTTGGAATTAAAAAAAAAAATCCTTTAGTAGGACTAAAGTGCTGAGATACTAAGAAGGCAATTGTATATATTTGAATACATATTTTTACATGTTTGAATAAATATATTTGAATATATATTTATATATCTGTATTTCAAATAAATCAAACTTCTACTTTTTCATTTTTGAATGAAACTACTGTCTTGAGCCTGTACAGAAAAGTAGCTCTATCTGCTTCCTCATGGTATCTTATTCACTATGCACTTTAGCAGCAAGTCCTAAGTGTATTTGATAGTCAGCAGGTAAGAAAAATAAAGTAATATTACTACTCTTTTTGAAACAGACTTTTTTCCATACATCTTTTAAAGTACTCTTATACAGTTCCTCTTGTTTCTTCATCACAAATCTCTAAGGTGTGTAGGGGGAGACAGTTTATTATTGTAGATATATGCAGCAAAAGGATATTTATATCATTTCAAAATATCTATATATATAGATTAAGAGACTGAAACTATTGACTATAAAAATCAAATAAGGAAATGAAATTTTAAAATAATCTTACTCCAAAATTAAAGATATACAGCTCTAGAAAAACAGCATACAGTATACCTGATCACAGCAAATACGTTTATTTTCATTAGTTTTATAATAAAGATTAAAAATGCATACATTCTTTGTTCTAGGAATTTCACTTCTGGGAATTTTTTCTATTGATATACACAGGTACACAAAGACTGTTTTAGGCAATTCACCACAGCACCGTTTACAATAGTTACAGGTAGGAAACAGCTTAAATGTCCACATAGAGTATTGGTTAAATTAAGTTTATATCTACTCTATTGAAAACTATACAGTAATTACAAAGAACTGAGCAACTTTGTATGTGCTGCTAAGAACTGATTTCCAAGCCATATTTTTAATTATTTAAAAAGAAAGGTCCAGAATAGTGTTCATGGTATCTTATCATTTGTGTAAAAACGAGTAGACATATACACATATGTACACGAATGTACGTGTGTGTGTGTGTATAGACTACATATGGAATGATACAAAAGGAATTGGGGGCCAGGTGGGGTGGCTCACGCCTGTAATCCCAGCACTCTGGGGGGCCGAGGCGGCGAGAAGATTGCTTGAGGTCAGGAGTTCAAGAGCAGCCTGAGCAAGAGTGAGACCCCCTGTCTATACAAAAAATAGAAAACTTAGCCGGCTGTGGTGGTGTGTACCTGTAGTCCCAGCTACCCAGGAGGCAGAGGCAGGAGGATTGCTTGAGCCCAGGAGTTTGAGGTTGCAGTGAGCTAAACAGGGTGAACTTCAGATTGAACCAATATTTAGAAAACCTGCCTACTCTGTGCGAGTAATTGCCCTTGGCAATTTGGTCTTCACAACAATCCTGTGAGTTAAGAACTGTAATCTCCTTTGACAGGTGGAGAAAATAAATCTCCTGGCATAAGTGTAAAATGTGGAAAGAAAATGAGGATTCCCAAGGAATAACTAGACAGTACAAGGATTCCAGGAAAGTGAAGCCCACCTGTGGAGACGGCAGTGGAAGTCCAGAGAAGACTGTGGTCAGAGCCGTGGCCTCCCTTGACACTTTCACAGCTGCCTCATCTGAGGGGTGGCAGAGGAGGAGGCAGGTGCCAATATGTTAATGCCAAAAGGCTGAGTCTGCAGCTGCTGCATGATTTTGGAAGATAATGCATTCCCTCTCCACCCTTACCCGCCGAGACTTCTCAAAAACATCTCCAAATATCAATGCTTTCACATTTTAACTCCTTGGGTGCTGAGAATGGGTAAGATGAGGTACCCCCAGAGTGAATGCAGTGGGGAAGGGGCAGTCACCGCCATGGGAGAGGAGCAGAGGGAAAGGCGTCGGGATGCAGGTAGATGGGAGGGATGGGGATCCCCGACAGGAGAGGCACTCACCGAGTCTTCTCCAAAACACCTCTCGATTAAATTCCTCGGTGGTCGCCCGGGCTTCGCCAACTTGTGGGCGTGGCGTGGGGGGCCGAAAGGTAGCAAAAGGAAAAGCTGAGGTACGCGGAGCCATCTCCTCCCCCGAGTCCCCGGTTCCCTGCCGGTGCCCCAGCCCGGCCTCTCCCCCACCCCAAGCCCGCCCCGGCTGTCGCCCGTCCCAGCTGCGTCAGCTCACCCCGCACGCGAGGCAGGAGCAGCCGCAGCTCCACTGCCAAGCGCCGAAGCTGCTCCAAAGGCGGACCCAGGCTCGCCATCTCAGTCGCTCGCCGGAGCTCGCAGACTGACGCCAAACACCGCCGCTTCCAGAGCCGCACTTCAGCAGCCGCTCCACTTCCGGGCCCCACAGACTGGGGTTCCTTTCCGGCAATAAGCCGTCTCGCCCCGCCCCAGACACGTGGCCACGCCCCTCCCGCCTCCAGAGGCCCGGCGCCACCTGTCCCATTCTGAGGCCCGGCCACGCCTCCTCTCGCCCCAGAGGCTCAGTCAAGCATACAAGGGTCAGGCCCATAATATTTTTTATTCGGCATTCATTCGTTTATTTGATTAGTTGAAAACACCCTCGACTAAGGAAGCAGAGAGCCCATAACTCTGTGGGAAAACATACCAGGGAACTAATATCTCATAGGTTAGTCAGGGTCAGATGCAAGTCCACAAAGGTTCCCAGCCCCTAAAATTGCACCCTTTGACAGCTGCTGAGTTCCAGGCAGGGCGCTAGGTGCTTTACATGGGGTTACCCTAAAAACACACTGGGCCTCAGATATTCCCATACACACATGCCCAACCCCTACCCCGTGGATCTCCTAGATTAGGACTTTCTCTTTACAGAGGAAATTCAACCCTTTGCCTCCTTAGGGAAGGAAAAAAATCAAGGCATTATTTAAAGACTTTTCTGCAGTCCATTTTGCAGGAATCAGTAGGGGGTAATCCCTCCAACATCCAGGCATCCAAGGAGCAACAGCTCCCTGAAGCTCACCCTCCAATAGTGGCCTTCTACCTGCTACTGGGGCAGGGGCCTGGGCTACAGATGCAGAGGCTGGACTTCTGCCCAACTGACAGTGGTGAGACATAGCCTTCGGGAGCTCAGATGGTTTTTGACTGCACCATGAAGTTTCCAAACTTGGTGGAGTTCAGTGTCCATGCACGATGAATGAGAACAGGTGTCAAAAGTGTCAACCAGGTCCGCAAGGGGGAGAATAAAAAAGCTAGGGTGCCATATGTCACATAAAGAAAGTAGCAGGAATGCACCTGCCATATGTACAGCAGTAGCATAAGCAGGTGAACAGATATAATTTTCAAGTATTTTCCTTGACGGAGATGAGACCTGAAGTTGTGACCAAAGCACCGATGCAACAAGCTCCAACACAGGTAAGCCATCAAGGGGATGTTAAAAAATACCAGCTGGAAAAATGAGAACAGAACCATTAGTTTACCACCAAGCCCTTGGAGGGGTCAGGTCTCATGAACACATTATTGATGGCTCCTAAGAATATGTTGCTTTCTGTCTTGGGGTTAGCTGTCTGATTCTTTATGCTTCAATCACACTTGCTTATAACACAACAGTTGACTTGTAGTTAGTTGTGTATTTGCCCATGTCCTTTTTTTTGTTCATCTTAGAGGCAGGTATAATTTAATTTATGTTGAAGCCCCAGCAGCATCATATACACAGTAAATATCCAACAGTGTTTAAGTTGGAATTGAATTGAATAAATGTGTACACACACACACATATATATACACACACATATACTCTTTTTTGGGGGGGTGGGGGTGGGAGGATTGAGCTATCAATACTTTTTTTGCTTAACTCTGTATTTTTGTTTGAGGTAACATGATAAGTACCAGAATATAAATAAGAATGCTTAAGTTATAATCCAAGTAAAGCTGCTGTATTCATTCAACAAATATTTAATGAGCACCCATTATGTGACAGGCTCTGTGCTAGGCTCTAAGTTAGAGACACACTGGTGAACAAGTCAGAAAACAGCCATCATAGAGTTTACATTCTAACAGGGAGAAGAAAGACCCAAAAAATAAAAAAAAAAGATAATTACAGATTGTGATTAGTTCAATGAAAGAAATAACTGGATCATGAGAGGGTAACAAGGAGATAGGCTCTGAGAGGCCAGAAGGACAGAAGTGAGTCAGTGGAGGAAAGTGCATTCCAGGCAGAAGGAACAAATGAAAAGCCCAGAGGTGGGATAAGTCTTGGCCTCTTTAAGGCAATGTGCCCAGAGCATAAGCCAGGTGAAAACTGGGGCAGTCAGCAGGACACAGATCATTACTCTGCTCTGCTTAAAGGGTTTCAAGCTGAGAAGTGAATGAGCTGATTAAGGTTTACGAAGACCACATGGGATGCTCTGCAGTAAACTGACAGGGAGGCAAGAATAGCAGTGAGAAGACCTAAGCAGAAATAATTGTGACTTAGGCTAGGGTGGTGGTAACTGATGGATTCAAGATATGTATTGGAGGAAGATCAAACAAGGCACAGCTTTCTGATGAAATAGATATAGGGTACGAGGGAAAGGGAAGAATTGAGGATACATCCTGGAAAAGCCGGGTAAATGGTGGAGTCATTTATTAAAATTGGAAAGAACTGGGGGATAAAGAGGTTTGGGGGTGGAAATAAAGTTCCTATTAGAAAGAAATATTAAGTTGAGGTGCCTGTTAGACATCTCATGGCAGTTAATATATAGGTACTTGAAATACAGAGAAGAGGTCGGGGTCAGAGATACAGATTTGGGACTCATGTGCCTCCCATATCTAGTATATATAAAATCTATTAATGTACTACTTATTAAAATATGAATGTAAACATTTACAAAGAAAATTGCCTTTTGGCAAGGCTCAGGTTTCACTTGGTATAAATGAGTGTTCCTTAGAGACAGCCTCTACCTACATAATAGAAAACTGAACTGGACCTACTCATATCCATATGCTGCTTTGCAGAGAATGTTCTGGACTTGAGTCAATGTTTGCTAGGCAAAGGTCTTCCCTACTTAGTTGTCCCTACTCCTGCTGGATCATGTTTTATTGCCCTTTTAGGAGGCCTTGAACTCATTTTGAACAATGTTTTTTGGCTCTCTTCCAAAACTTCAATTTATGACCTCAGATTTTAGTCCACTAGCTCCATTAGGTGAGTAAAATAAAGAAATTGTTAGGTAAATACTTTTCAAATCTGTGTATGAAGTTTTGCTATGGATCAGGATTCTTTGTGTGTTTGTTTTAAAGGAATCAAATGTAAACCTAATACATCAGTGTTTCCTAAACAGGCATACTACTAAGACACCACTGGAAAGCCTAGGTCTGGTTTTTATCTAGTGCAGTTTCCACTGCATAAATGACCCACTTTTCTTGTGTGTCTGTTTTTTCTTTTCCTCCTTCTGAAACATTTTCCTTCTTCATTATCATAATTAGTTTTGGTTTACTCAGAAGTCTAACATTTATTCTACTATAAATCCCTTATTCCATTTTTTTGTCAATGAAAAAGCACAATAAAACAAAACAACAACAAAACCTCTTTCACTTCTTATAAACCCTGCATGCCAAAAGTGTACTTTGTTTACATAAGAATGGTGGAAGGAGTTTAGGAAACACTTTAAAAGCAAATGAAACATGAGTTATTAAAGACTACTGAAAAGATGATCTATGGTATTTAATTTGGGATTTTGGATTTAATTCATACTGTTATGCAATTAGTCCAACAAAGCCAAGATGTTCTTAAGTTGCATTTCTGACTTCTTACCTGGAGAATTCCAGCTACAAATGTTAGACTGCCTTGTAGGAAATGTCCATTAACAAATATCCCAAAGGAAAAGCAGCAACCCAATTTACCGTCAATGATTTCACCAAAAAACCATGGTCCTAAAAGAGGCAATGGACAGAAAAGGAGAAGATTAAATAACTATGACACTATGACTCTGATTACGTACATCATGAGATACATTTATAGGAATAATGAAGTGATATGAGGCTAGTCATCTATAAGCATTTTATTTCATAGCTTTTCTTCTTTGCTAATCTCTATATTGTACCTGAATCCTAACTTACTAATTATTTGCTCCTTTGCTCCATATTTTTCTGAATTATAAAATCATCTTAGTACACACTATACCTGGAATAGATATGTAACTTATAGATTCTAAAAACAAATGCGAGCACATAACATTTTTAAGATTCTGTTGCGATAACCTCAATATAATGTATTAACGTGTCCTTTAACAAGCAAAGAGGTATTCCACAAAAGTTAATTTTCCAGATGACTGATATTTTCCAGATGACTCCTTAAAGTAATAAAACTTCAGCTACGTTTTGATATAAATCTTTCTAAAATGCACTCAAGTACTTCTCTTTCTTATTAATATAATGAATGTATTTTAACCTCTTGATGACACACAGTCATTACTTTATACATTAACTACATAATCACTATTTTCTCTCCTCATTTACCACCTCTGCTCAGTGTGCAGGTTTCTATAAGAGTGTCAAGTGTTTGTCAAGAGTGATAAAGGACAGTCAGACTTCCCTTCTCAAAATGCAAATACCATGGTTTGCTGGCAAGAGTAGGGTTTAGCTTTAAGAAATCATAGGCAATTTTCTCAGATTTACATTATATAAACACCATTAAAGACATATTAGTCTCAAAAAGTGTTTTGCCTTCAGGTTTCAGCTTTTCAAATCAAGTAACTTCTGCCCTCTTAACGTTTTTTGTTTTGTTTTGTTTTTTACACCCCAGGATCCAAATCACTTGCTTTGCCTCCTAGTGTAAGACAAGTGTCAAAAACAGTTTCAACTTACCTTCTCACAAGAGAATTTGCTTCCAAAGGGGATCTGCCATAGCTTATACAGAATTGTAAAGTGTCATATTTTTAACTTGTTCTCTGGTGGGAGTTACTAATGAGTGAAGTGCAAAGGTAGAATAAAAGTGCAAGACAAAGATAAGACTAGGCAACAAATAGGTTAATCCACTACGAATTGACTTTTAGTCACTAAGAAACATGAGCAAAAAATCCTAAAAGAAACTTGTAATGATTTCTGCTTCCATAAGTGGCTAAGTGACTGTAAGTACAGTCATGCATCACTTAACGATGGGGATACGTTCTGAGAAATGTGTCATTAGATAACTTTGTCCTTGGGTGAACATCATAGAGTGTACTTACACAAACCTAGATGGTATAGCCAACTGCACATGTCCAGCTCCACTATAATCTTATGGGACCACTGTTGTATATGCGGTCCGTCATTGACCTAAATGCCTTTACATGGCACATGATTGTACTGGGTATGATAATTAATACAACAGAAGAGTTAAGATATGCCTGAACTTATTGCTCATCTCAGTTTCTCTTTTTTTGAGCTGAGTTTTTAAGAGCCACACATTAGTAAATATTCGATGAACTACATACTAAGCATTTGTTTAGTGCTAGACATAGAGGTAAACAAGACAGACAAAACACCAATGGATTTTTTTTTTCCTGAGACAGGGGTCTTTTTATGTTGCCAAGACTGGAGTCAAACTCCCAGGCTCAAGCAATACTCTGGCCTTAGTTGCCAAATACAGGTGTATGCCACCTCGCCCTGCTAGCAAAGGATGTTTTAATGAAGAAATAGATAATAAACACAGAAGATAATTATAAATTATAATAAAGGTAATAATGGAAAATAGAAAGTGTGATCAAATACAGGATAAAACTTTAAGGTAGTCAAAGAATATTGCTCTGAGGAGGTGGCATTCAAGCTGAACTTCTATCTCCTATTAAGTTTCTACACAAATACTAATTCTTTAACAGTCTTCTCAGCACCCTTAGGTTAACATGGTGTCAACTAAATATTCTTTAAACATGTTAGGAAAGAACTTTATTTCCCAAAGCCATGTTCCCTTCTGAAGGATCCTTGTGCCATTTGTTATACTGTCAAGATTCTAAATTATTCCATTATCAAAATTCTCAAGATATTATTTGGCAGAATACTCCACAATCTCAAGTTTACTAATTTACTTACCCAGCACTGTATATAGGGTCAGCAACAACACAGAATAGTAGAAGATGTTTATTTTGCTCAAGATATGAAGGGAAAATGAAGTCAGATTTACAAATCCTGAAGGTTCTAAATAGAATAAATTTTAAAAAAATCCAGTGAACACATGCACAATTCAATTTCTTTATGACATTTTCTAGAAGACGTTCACAAGCTATCTACCAAATATTCAGCAAATCCTTTGCTATATGTTAACTATACAGATGATTCCACTTTTAATTCAGAATTTGGCAGGGATCCTGGTGAGGGAATTCACTTAGAATTGCAGAAGGTAGAAAGTTCAAAGAAATGGTGTAGTTGTGAGACATTATGTATATGTGTGTGTGTGTATATATATATTTATATCCAGCTGGACTAACAATTATTTACTATTTAAAAAATAATACTTTAGCCTTAGAGGCAACTGTTCTTTAAAATTTCAGTAATGATTCTCTTCTTTGGCTGCACATTAGAATAACCTAGGGGAATTTTTAGAAAACATTCATGCCCAGATCTCACCCTCCAGAGATTCTGATTTAACTGGCCTGGTGTAGAGGGGGACCTTAGGCAGCAATCTGGTGATTCTAAGTAGTCAAGATTAAGAAATATTGCTTTACATAGAGCTGTGCTTCTCAGTCTTGACTGTGCATTAGAATCATCTGGGGAGCTTTAAAAAATACTGTCTTTAAGCCCCACCCTAGAGATTCTAATATAATTGGTCTAGAATGCTGTTATAGCCACTGAGTTTTTTTTAATTTCAGAATATTACAAGGTACAAACATTTTGGTTACATGTCTTGCTTTTGTACAGTTTGAGTCAATGTTGTAAGTATGCCCATCACCCAAATAGTGTGCACTGTACCCATCACGTGTGAATTTACCCAACCCCTTTTCCTCTCTCCCAGCTGCTTGATTACCATTGAGTTTTACTTCTACATGTGCATATAAGGGTTGATCGATTAGTTCCAGTTTAACAGTGAGTACGTGTGGTGTTTGTTTTTCCATTCTTGTGATACTTCACTTAGAAGAATGGTCTCCAGTTCCATCCAGGTTGTTACAAAAGGTGTCACTGAGATTTTAAAGTTCCCCAGAGGCTTCTAAGTTGAAGCCAAAGTTGATAAGTTTTATTTAGAGGAAAGAACTGAATTGGGTTTGGAAGACTTGGGTTTGGAGTTTCTCCTCTACCTCTTATTAGCTATGAGACTTTGGACAACCTAATTTCCCCAAGCCTTAGTATTCCAATTTTTTTTATTATTATTATCTTTTGCCTAGCTGACACCTTGATGTCACTAATCTTTAAAATGGGTACAATAACACCAATCTCACAGGATTGTTGTAAGGACTAAGTGAAATAGTGTAGATAAAAATATGTTTTAAATTTAAATAACTAAACAAAGATACTGGTATCCCCATATAATGAGGCTGGGGCCCTCAAACATTTATTTATTTACATTATATGCAAGGAAATGTACATGTACAATAATGCTTCTTGAACTTTTTCATAGAATTTTTAAAAATAAATATAAACAGGAAATTGTTCAGTAGGATGTGTATAGTACCTATTCAGTTAATCATGTTGCTGTGTAATCATTACTGTAATTTTCCCCTTTCCCACAATAAGTTCTTGATCCCAGGGATTTCATCCAAGTTAAGAAGGGATAAGGAAAATTTAATTCAACAGGTACTTATTGTCTATTATGCATAAACTCAATGCTGGTTGCTGTGGGAAACAGAAAAGTAGAAAACACAAGTTCCTACATTGAGGAACTTATAATCCAGTTAAGTGACTGGCTAATTAAGTATACAAATTAATTGTCAGGAAGACTAAAGGGATTCAAACAAGCAAGAGCTCATTATAACCTGGAATGGATGGAGAAAATGGTGTGCGAAAAGAGGGCTTAAGGTGAGCCTTACAGAAGACTAAGATTTAGATAAGTTTAAAAAAATAAATTAAAGTAAGGATAATACTATGGGCAAAAGTACAGAAGCAGAAATGAGCATGAAATGTATAGAGAACCATGAAAAAGTATCTAGGCTAAAATATGGGTAACTGGTTTAAGACATGGCTAGTTAAGACAAGATTGTGGAGGATCTTTAATGTCTGGCAGAGATGTTCGATCTTTATTCAGTGGGTTCTGGGAAGCCACTAAATAAAGTTGAAGCCAACTTGGAGCACAGAAGTGATCTTATGGATGAGATGCCAAAAGAAGGGTAATTGGTTAATGACCAAGAGGATGGATTAATTGGAGAGACTGGAAGTAGGAGCAGGGTTAGTTAGGATTCAGGAATCCAGAGAGGTGTTGTTTATTTATTTATTTATTGGAGACAGAGGCTCACTTTGTTGCCCGAGCTAGAGTGCCGTGGCGTCAGCCTAGCTCACAGCAACCTCAAACTCCTGGCCTCAAGCGATCCTTCAGCCTTAGCCTCCCGAGTAGCTGGGACTACAGGCATGCACCACCATGCCTGGCTAATTTTTTCTATATATTTTTAGTTGTTCAGATCATTTCTTTCTATTTTTAGTAGAGACGGGGTCTCACTCTTCCTCAGGCTGGTCTCGAACTCCTGAGCTCAAACGATCCACCAGCCTCGGCCTCCCAGAATGCTAGGATTACAGGCGTGAGCCACCGCGCCCGGCAAGAGAGGTGTTATTAACATGGCATTGGTGACCCTTCAAAAGGAAAAGAAACATTTGAAGAAAGAATTAACAGATTTTAATAGTATGTTGGCATTAGGGAGACTGAAGATTACTGAAAAATGACTAAATTTTTAAAAATAAAAACTGTATTTGTTTTAAGGTATTTGTTTTTGTTCACCTGCATGTTTTTAGGTCTGTTATGTGTATATGATATTTTTCTACCAAAATAGTGTGATTAACCCAAATGCCTTTTAGTTCATATGACTTAAATAAGCTTTCATAAATAAGCTGATTTTAAATTTGTTGATAAAATAAAAATAAAAATGTCTTCAGAATTGTCAGCATACATTTTTGCCTGGATTTTATATTTTATCAAGATAATTTCCAAGGGCCCGGCGCGGTGGCTCACGCCTGTAATCCTAGCACTCTGGGAGGCTGAGGCGGGTGGATTGCTCAAGGTCAGGAGTTCGAGACCAGCCTCAGCAAGAGCGAGACCCCTCTCTACTAAAAATAGGAAGAAATTATCTGGCCAACTAAAATATATATATAGAAAAAATGAGCCGGGCATGGTGGTGCACGCCTGTAGTCCCAGCTACTCGGGAGGCTGAGGCAGTAGGATCGCTTAAGCCCAGGAGTTTGAGGTTGCTGTGAGCTAGGCTGACGCCACAGCACTCACTCTAGCCCGGGCAACATGGCAAGACTCTGTCTCAAAAAAAAAAAAGATAATTCCCTGTGTTTCATGTTGTCTTTATTAGGTTCTTTGATTATTTAGGAAAATTGAGCTTTGAAAGAGTTAAGGCTTTTTTTTTTTTTTTTACATTCATGTAACTTTCTGTATTGTTTTTGAAAACGTTTAATTGTCACTCTGCTTAAGTGAATGCCTATTATTTCACAATGATGTGATTGTATTTTGATCAAGTGTTTTAAACCTTTTGACATCTTTGGCAGGCTTCCCCAGGATCAAGTACTAAATTAAGTTGTTTTTGACCTCGAACCAACTTTGGGATGTTTCAAAGGGCCTCAGAACTTCCCAGAGGTTTATAAAAGAGAGATATTGAACTTTGCCCAGTAATGGCATCTCCACCAATAAACTGATGCCAACTCTAGCTTTGAGTCTCCAAAACCAATGAACTCTGTTTCTAAGCAGCTTACATGAAATTCTCCTTATTGCCAATAAAAGCATCCCTTTACCCTCCCCTGTTCAGATGTACCTGTTGCTTGCCATAACTGTGCTTCCTAGATTATAATCCTTTTTGCTTACTCCCAAATAAACTCATCATATTAGGAGCTATTTTTCTCTGATGTCTTTTTTTCTTGGTTGACAGAAGCACCACAGGCAAAGTCACATTCTTTACAACTTTTGTATAGCCTACTCTGTATATGTTATTCAGAATTTATATATGCACTATTTAAGTTTTGTCAAGCTTTGTTTCGAGCTTTATCTTTAATGATTTGAATCAATAGATTCTTGTCTATTTCATATATAAAAATTGCATCAAATAGCTACTTATATTTAAAGTTGGTCATTTTGTGCTATATTGTGATCCCCTCCCATTTTCGTTGAGCTTCATTTTACTGCCATGTAGCAGTAAAATTTGGAATTTTTTTTCAAGATAAGAGTTGTGGAAAAAGTATGATAGTGTGAAGGATGCACCTCACAGAGCTCATGCAAAGAAAATTTATATTGCTATTTATCACTTGGTAATAGTGAGGATGATAAAGTCTTGTAAGAATAAAAGGAACCATAACTAACCTTTAAGCTCTGGGCATCCTTGATATCTAAAAGTAAAAAGAATGGTGAGCTGGATCAGCACAATCAGCACAAAAAGGACCCGGGCCTGCAGAGAAATAGATGTTAATGTGAAATAGATACATGGATACAGCTGCCGTTAAAATGTTTTAATGACCTCATTTAAAAAAATGGAAATGGCATCTGTGATATTGGGATATAATAAGAAATATACATTTTGGTCTTCCTCCTCAGCTCCTGGTCAGAGCTCCTAAAATCCTTATAATGTTGTAAGTGATAACAGTGACGGGAGCATCTTTTGTTATACTTGTCCCTGGCTCCTGAAACAGCTCTGGAGTGACAACTAAAATGTATGTCTTTTGTTTTTCATAACAAGCCCTTTTCAACCACACCAGAGTTTATATTAATGAGGCAACTTTGGGGGAAAGCCCTTAAGGATAGGGGATGGTTGCCAGGAGGACTAACCATGTTAGTTTAAAGAGTTGTAAGTTTCAGCCTCACACCACCCTCCTTCCTTCTGAGGAGGGGAAGAGGGACTGCAGGTTGAATCAATCACCAATGGCCAATGATTTAATCAGTTGTGCCTGCATAAAGCCTCCATAAAAACCCGAACTAAAGGGGTTGAGAGAGCTTCCACGTTGGTGAACACATGGAGATGCTGGGAAAGTGGTATGTGCCTGAAGAGGGCATGGAAGCTCCATGCCCACCACCATGCCTTGCCCTATGCCATCTCTTCCATTTGGCTGTTCCTGAGTTGTATTCTTTTATAATAAACAAGTAATCTAGTAACTGTTTTCTTGAGTTCTGTGAACCATTCTAACAAATTTTTGAACCTGAATAGGGGGTCTTGGGAACCTCCAATTTATAGCCAGTCCCTCAGAAGCACAGGTGACAACCTGGACTTACAAATGGCATCTGAAGGGAGGATGGGTGGAGGTGGAAGGGCAGTCTAGTAGGACTGGCCTCTTAACCTGTGGCATCTGTGTTTATTCCCAGCAGTTAGTATCAGAATTGAGTTAAATTGTAGAACACCCATCAGGGTCCACTGAGAATTGGAGAATTGCTTACATTTGGTGTTAGAAATGCTGTGTGAGTCTAGAGAGAAACAGAGTATTTTTTTTCTTTTTAGCACCATTAACAAAAAATGACTCTATAAGAAAAATATATAGTTGAAGAGAATCAAACATCTGATCTACCAATAAAGAAAATTATAAATTGCTTCAGTATTACTCTTTCTGAACTTAGACATTTAGACCAGTATTTGAAGCTAAGCAGTTTCATACAGTTATATTAAGTAAACAAAGTAAAGTAATTCACTTTTCATTATACTAGGAGAAGGATAATTTGTTTTGTTTTAAAGTTGTGTAAAGGCTAGGTACAGTGTCTCACGCCTATAATCCCAGTACCTTGGGAGGCTGAGGCAGGAGAATCGCTTGAGCCCAGGAATTGGAGACTATAGTGAGCTATGATCACACTGCTGAACTCTAGCCTGGGAGACAGAGAAAGACCCTATCTCTAAAAAAATAAGATAAAATAATAAAAATAATTAAAGTTGTATAAGAGTTAAAAAAAAAAAAAGCATACAGTACACTGCAGGCTGAGTGAGCAGACTGCATTTTCTTTTGTCTTTTCCATCAAGAAGTCATTCACTTGGAGATTAACTCACAGTAGAGGCCTATGATCTAGATGCTTGTTTCCCAAATTATGGTCCCCAGACCATCACTGGAATCAACTTGAATCTGTTAGGAATGCAGAATCTCAGGCCCCTTCTCAGACTTACTAAATCAGAATTTGCATTTTTTTAAATTTTTACTTTTGTAGAGATGGGATCTCACTATGTTGCCCTCCCCAAGCTGGTCTCGAACTCCTGGCCTCAAGCGGTCCTCCTGCCTCAGCCTCCCACAGTGCTTGGATTATAGGTGTGAGCCACTGTGCCAGAATCTGCATTTTAATAACATCCCCAGATGATTCATATATATATCAAAGTTCCCAAAGCCTAATCTAGGTGACTATTAAAAGTCCACAAGAGAAAAAAGAATAAATAAATTTTTAAAAATTGTGATGAGATACAAATGCCCATTAATCATGTTTAAAAGCTCAATTATACAAGTAATAAAAGTAAATTAAAATAATAATGAATTCGTATTTTAAGTCTGTGAGGCTACACACTAGCTATCTCTGGGAGGCGAAATTAAGAGAGGATTAAATTTTCTTTTCAAGATTTTAGCGTATATCTTTTTTGTATTTTATGCTAATACTCAGGACAAGTGAGATCTGAGGGAACCAGAGTATAAATTGCCACAGCTTCTCTGGAAGATCATTTAACAGTGTATGTTAAAAACTAAAAAAATACCCATTTACTCATTTAAGAAATATGTATTGAGGGCCTGCTATGTGCTAAGCATATAAAACAAAGATCCCTGTCCTCATGGGGCTTATATTTTAATGAGGGAAGATAGGAAAAAAAGTAATGACTATAATAAAAAATAATTTGGGAAATTATGTAATAAATAAAGTATATAAAATAGTATGCTCACCCTTTGATCCAGCAATTCACTTCTAGGAATTTATCCCAAGAAATTGTATTAGAGATATATGTAAAAATTTAATTATAAGCATTATTTATATAGTAGAGGAATTGGAATTCCCAAGAATAGGGAAGTGGTAAGTAAATTAAGGTGTATCTATGACAATATAATCCAGCAAACATCATGTTATAAAATACTAATATAAATTGATATGAGAAAATAGTCAAGACAAAAATCAGACAGCAAAAGAAAATGAAAGTATAATACTACTTTATATTAATATTCATACAAATATATATGAGAGAGAAAATAGTATAATGGCAAATACAATGGGTATTATTGGTAGTGTGATAAAAGAATGATGTGGGGCTGATTTCACTTTATTTCTAAATTTTCCAAGTTTTCTATATTAAGCATGTATTATTTATGTAGGAAGAAGGAGGGGAGGAGTAGGAGGAAGAAAAAAGAAAAGAAAGATATATAGGAAGAAATGCTATTCTTTAAAAAGCCCAAGTTAGGCCGGGCACGGTGGCTCACGCCTGTAATCCAAGGCCTCTGGGAGGCCGAGGCGGGTGGATCGCTCGAGGTCAGGAGTTCAAGACCAGCCTGAGGGAGACCCCGTCTCTACTAAAAAAATAGAAATAAATTATCTGAACAACTAAAAATATATATAGAAAAAATTAGCTGGGCATGGTGGTGCATGTCTGTAGTCCCAGCTACTCAGGAGGCTGAGGCAGTAGGATCACTTAAGCCCAGGAGTTTGAGGTTGCTGTGAGCTAGGCTGACGCCACGGCACTCACTCTAGCCCGGGCAACAAAGTGAGACTCTGTCTCAAAAAAAAAAAAAAAAAAAAAGCCCAAGTTAGCACAGTCTCTATAATTCCCTTCCCTTAGTTATCCTGGTTTTATAGCATTGGTTAGAATCAGGTCCCAAATTACTTGTCCATACTTCTGCTTTTTCTATCTCAAATCCACTTAAAAACATTTTGTTTTTCTAGACAAATATCTAAACTTTAATTTTATAAGGTTCAGCTTTCTTGTCCTATGATTACAGTAGTCCCCTCTTATCCACAAGGAATACATTCCAAGAACCCCAGTGGATGCCTGAAACCATGAATAAATAGTACCAAACCCTATGTATACTGTTTTTTCCTATATATACGTACCTATGATAAAGTTTAATTTATAAATTAGGCACTGTAAGAGATCAATGACAATAACTAATAATAAAATAGAACAATTGTAACAAAAGTTATGTGTCTATGGTCTCTCTCTCAAAATACTTTATTGTATGCAGTATTTTCAGACCATGGTTGACCTTGGGTAACTAAACCCATGGAAAGCAAAACTGTGGATAAGGGGAGACTACTGTATATTGTAATATTTAGGACTTTGCATTTACCAAATCCAGTAACACATATAATATTTAATTGAATTCACTCACCAAAATGTAGTGGTCAGTACAGAGAATAAATGATGCCAGGGGATCAAAACTGAGATGAATATTCTCTTGAACAGAAAATATGTGGTGAACACTCTCACTTCTTCCAGCAGAATCCTGATCATAAGCATAGAAGTGAAGTAATGTTCATGTCCATTTAAATATGTATAATGTTCCAAATTATACAGATTACTTACAAGAATAAATTTCTAATAACATTTGTCAGTTATCTCTGAATGGCTACATTATTTTCATTTACTTTTGAGTCTCCCTATATGTACCTTTAAAAGCACTTCTTTTAAACCTTGTAATTCTAAATTTGAACTGGAAATATCAGCATGCACTCAAAATGTATTTTCTCTTTAAAAAAAAAAATCTGTACTTCCCTCTGTTCACTAAAAAAGGCCTAGAAATAACAAACCCAATAGCAATGAGCTAGCTGAGCTAGCTCCCA
Source organism: Lemur catta (assembly GCF_020740605.2). NCBI lineage: Eukaryota > Metazoa > Chordata > Mammalia > Primates > Lemuridae > Lemur > Lemur catta. Next base: position 77,436,770 of record NC_059128.1, on the reverse strand, counting down.
GATTTTAGTCTCAAAATACAATTTCTTACTACAAGAAACCAGTCCTGGCCGGGCGCGGTGGCTCACGCCTGTAATCCTAGCACTCTGGGAGGCCAAGGCGGGTGGATTGCTCGAGGTCAGGAGTTCGAGACCAGCCTGAGCAAGAGCGAGACCCCCGTCTCTACTAAAAATAGAAAGAAATTATCTGGACAACTAAAACATATATAGAAAAAATGAGCTGGGCATGGTGGCGCATGCCTGTAGTCCCAGCTACTTGGGAGGCTGAGGCTGTAGGATTGCTTAAGCCCAGGAGTTTGAGGTTGCTGTGAGCTAGGCTGATGCCACGGCACTCACTCTAGCCAGGACAACAAAGCGACACTCTGTCTTAAAAAAAAAAAAAAAAGAAAAGAAACCAGTCCTCTTTAGGGAAATGGCTGATTCCAGTTCTTGAGCAAGAAGTACACAAGAAGAGCTTGGAATATCTTGTCATACCAGAAAGTAAGAAAATTAACAAAGACTACTGGGATTATGTCAAAGGACTTAGTATTCAACATGAAGAGGATCCCACTAGCCAAAGATGGAAAAATTTGAGCATCAAAAAGAATAAATGCAATAAATTGAAACACATCAAGTATATATATTTTTTAAAACTTTGAATTCATAATAATATATATATATATATATATTTTTTTTTTTTTTTGAGACAGAGTCTTACTTTGTTGCCCGGGCTAGAGTGAGTGCCGTGGCGTCAGCCTAGCTCACAGCAACCTCAAACTCCTGGGCTCAAGCAACCCTCCTGCCTCAGCCTCCCGAGTAGCTGGGACTACAGGCATGCACCACCATGCCCGGCTAATTTTTTTTCCTATATATATTTTTAGTTGTCCTGATAATTTTTATTTCTATTTTTAGTAGAGACAGGGTCTCGCTCAGGCTGGTCTCGAACTCCTGACCTAGAGCGATCCACCCGCCTCGGCCTCCCAGAGGGCTAGGATTACAGGCATGAGCCACCGCACCCGGCCTCATAATAATATTAAAAATAAAAGACTCATTGGTCACGTTTGGCAGATGCTGAAAGAACCAGGTTATTATTCCAAAAACTGGGCAATGGGGAAAGAATCAAGAATTTAAACTGCATTTCCTGTATGAACTCCATATCTGGGTACCAAATAGATGAGGGAAATTTTTTCTATATAGTACTACTCATTAATACTCCTATAATAATGAGAGGCCATTTGAATATCACTATTTTATAACTCTAACAAGAAAAAGGATCTAGGCAAAGATCATCAATGGCTGCTAAAAACCCTTAGTGAAAAGCTGATAGAGGGATGAGCCAGCACTATGCTGGAGCAGGCCTGGCTGGCTCACAAGGGCCAATTGTTAAATATTCAGCAATTTTGTAGGCCAGTTACCATGGTGGTGGTAGCTTAAAATCAGCTATGGCAGGAATATTTCTACTATTAGAATTGGCACAAATCAGGGAAACATTACAAATCGGGATCCTCCCCTGTACCCCTACAACCCACCCCAAGCTGGTTGTTAAATATTTACCAGCAAACCAATGGATAAGCCTAACAACACATGAATACAATGGTCCATCTTAACAGTACAGAAAGAGAGACAACCAGATAGTATGAGCATACTGTTAAAAGCATGAAACATCAGGTGAAGTAGTCTTGCCAAAAAACTGGGGGGTTGCGGGGAGGAACAGAGGGACACATGTTAAATGATACTACAGGGATACAAACAGCAAAAATCCAGAATACAGGACACTTCACAGGACCAGAGATGCAGTTTTCAAAGTAAATAAATTATAAGGCAAAAGGGGGCAGGGGGAACCCATAGAGTAAAAGAGATGGCAGAGACAAATCAGCTAAATGCAATGTATGAGCCTTGTTTGGATTCTGATTTGAACCAACCAAAGGCAAATATATATATATGACATATTGGGAAAACTGAACACTAGCTGGATAGTTTGATATTAAGGAATTACTGTTAATTTTTCAGGTATGATATGGTATCATGGTTATGTTTTTTAAAATAGTCCTTATCTTTTAGTGATACAGGCTGACATATTTTCAAATACAATGACATCATGGTGCACAAAGGAGACACAGGGATAAAGATGAAAGAAGATTACAGGGCTGCATTCCTGTAATCTCAGCTACTCAGGAGGCTGAGGTGGGCAGATTGCTTGAGCACAGGCGTTCGAGACCAGCCTGGGCAACATAGAGATACCTTATCTCAAAAAAAAAAAAAAATGAAACAAGATTGGTCATGAGTTGATAATTATTGAGATTGGCTAATAGGAGTTCACTATATTATCTATTTTGTATATTTTGTAAATTTCCCATCATAAAAAAAGTTTTAAAATAACAAAAAGAACTTATACTGACATTTATCAAACTTTTATTTCTCAAAAGGTGCTTATTTTAAATTAGAAATTCTTGTTTTAAAGGAGAGATTTTCTTTAATTTTGAGATACAGAGATTTCTAGAGTCTACTCTTTAAATTGGCAAAGTAGGCACAATAACCTTAAACTAAACTACTGATTCTCAAACTTTAGTGCACATCAGAATAACCTGGAGAGACTGTTAAAACAGATTGCTGAGACCTGTCTCCAGAGTTTCTGATTCAGAAGGTTTGGAATGGGATCCGAGAATTTGCATTTCTAACAAGTTCCCAAGTGATGTTGATGCTACTAGTTGAGGACCCACACTAAAAATTGATCTACAGGTCTAGTTGCTAAAATAAAATACCTCAATAATGTTGTAAGATATGTTAAGCATATAAAATGTATGTGATTTCACATTTTTACTAAGTATTCAACTAAGCAGCCAGAAATATTTCAAGCAATGTAAAACTACAAAAGCTGTGTATCTTATTAAGAAAATAATGCCCTGGGGTTCAAAGGCAATCCAAGGATCTGGGAGTTTTCCATTCCTACAGTTGCTCCTACTTCTTTCTCATGACTGTAAAGACAAGGAATAATTTCTTCTAGGTGCACATGTACCTTTAAGGCTCTTTAAAATGATCCAACTTCTAGTATGAAAGACATTAAAGAGATCATCCCCAGTCATCTCTCCTTGTACATTCTCCCTGCTACGTTTTTTTTGTCCTCCCATGCAGAACACTTCAAAGTTGGGTGGCATAGCAAAGTGCCTTCTCTTGTGCAGACATACAAGTTCCCTATCTATGAACTGAGGATAAAACTACCCACCACATAGGATTGTTATGTGGATTAAGTAAAAAATTTTAAGTGCCTGGCATCTCATTAGAAGGAGCTCAGTAAATGGTTCCTTCCTGCTCAACCTGTTTCTCTGTGGGTGGAAAAAAAAGATAATGAAAATAATTACACGTGTTTTCTGAAGGATTATTTGGTGTTTTAAATTAAGATTTAACATTAGATTAAATAGTTAAAAACTGTCATAAGGGATGGGCGGGACATGGGCAATGTATATAACCTGAGCTTTTGTACCCCCATGATGCGCTGAAATAAAAAAAACAAAAACAAACAAACAAAAAACTGTCATAAGATCATGAAATTGACAGGGTTTTTTTTTTTAGAAACTAATTTCTGAGCACAGCTTATCCCTGTAAGAGTTTGATGAAACTGCTCTATTTTGATAATGATTATCATTTTCGTATTTATTTTTATATATATATATTTTTTGACCTGAAATCGATGAAATATTATGTAATGGGAAAACAATTGATCTTAGCTTTTATGTGTGCAATCTCCTCACCTGGAATTTCTTCTTGTTAAGGTTCTTTATACCTTTTAAATAGTTTGTGTTGCATCTTGGCAAATTAATACTTCAAATAATTATTCCCATCCCAAACTTAACATAATTCTACTGAACAGTTCTCTGCAATTTTATACATAATAATTAACACAAAATATAATAATATGAGAATATGTAAGAATCGTCAATAAACTTTCTGGGATTTTTTAGCTATGTTAGACTTGTAAAATTAATTTGTATTAGTATAGTTTTCTTCTTTTTTCCTATAGCTTCCTTTGAAGACCTCTGTTACATTTTTTTCTTATTTAATTTTTATTTATTTATTTATTTCCCAGAACATTACAGGGGTGCAAATGTTTTGGTTACATGGATTGCTTTTGTACTGCCTGAGTCAAAGTTATAAGTGTGCTAATCACCCAGATAGTGTACATTGTACCCATTAGGTATGATTTTACCCATCCCCTCCTCCACCCTCCCAGCTGCATGATTTCCTTTGAGTTTTACTTCCGTCTGTGCACATGAGTGCTGATCAGTTAGTTCTAATTTAATAGTGAGTACATGTGTTGTTTGTCTTTCCATTCTTGTGATACTTCACTTAGGAGGATGGTCTTCAGTTCCATCGAGATTGTTGCAAAAAGTATTATTAATAATTCATTTTTTATGGCCGAGTAGTACTCCATGGTGTACATATACCACATTTTATTAATCCACTCATGAATTGATGGGCACATCGGTTGATTCCACATCTTTTGATTGTGAATTGTGCTGCAATAAACATTCCAGTGCAAGTGTCTTTTTGATAAAATGACTTTTTTCCTTTGGGTAAATACCCAGTAGTAGGACTGCTATATCAAATGGTAGGTCTACTTTTAGTTCTTTGAGGAATCTCCATACTATTTTCCATAGAGGTTGCACTAGTTGGCAGTCCCACCAACAGTGTATAAGTGTTCCTTTCTCCCCGCATTCATGCCAGCATCTATTGTTTGGGGACTTTTGATAAAAGCCATTCTCACTGGAATTAGGTAATATCTCATTGTGATTTTGACTTGCATTTCTCTGATGATTAGTGATGTTGACCATTCTTTCATATGTTTATTGGCCATTAGTCTATCTTCTTTTGAAAAGCTTCTGTTCATGTCTTTTGCCCACTTTTTAATGGGGTTGTTTGATTTTTTCTTGCTGTTGCTTGAGTTCTTTGTAGATTCTAGTTATTAACCCTTTATCAGATGAATAGCATGCAAATATTTTCTCCCATTCTGTAGGTTGTCTGTTTGCTCTGTTGATTGTTTCCTTGGCTGTGCAGAAGCTTTTTAATTTAATCAAGTCCCACTTATTTATTTTTGTTGTTGCTGGGATTGCCCTTGGGGTCTTCTTCATAAATTCTTTGCCCAGGCTGATATCTAGAAGAGTTTTTCTAACATTTTCTCTAGAATTCTTATGGTTTCACATCTTAGATTTAAGTCTTTTATCCATCCTGAATTAATTTTTATGAGTGGTGAAAGATACGGATCCTGTTTGAGTCTTTTATATGGGACTATCCAATTTGCCTAGCACCATTTATTGACTAAGGATTCTTTTCCCCAGTGTTTATTGCTGTCTACTTTGTCAAAGATCAGATGGCAATATGTGGATAGTTTTATATCTGGGTTCTCTGTTCTGTTCCATTGGTCTATATCTCTATTTTTGTGCCAGTACCATGCTGTTTTGGTCTGGCAGGTGCTAATAAATTAAATGCCCCAAACTGAATCAGAATAAGGGCAAGCAGACTGGTACTGCATATGCTAACAATGCATATTCCCAAAACAAAAAAGTTCCAAAGTTCCTTTGATACCTTGAAAATTCTGTGTCCTAAAGCTTTCAAATAGTGACACAATTTTCCTTGCACTTACAGATAGCAATCAATGATATGGATACATATCTTTTCTGACTTATTCTACTATCTTTGAGTGTACTGGGGAATTTGCCCCCATTATTAAAAGACTTTGGCCAAAGTTGGAAAAAAACAAGAGATTGATTTCCTGGGGCTAAAAAAGGAGGGACTATGGCCAGTAGTCGCATACTCCTCTGCCTAGTTTTTAGTCTAATAGTAGAATTATTCCTAAGAGCCTATTTTCAGAATATACTAAATACCATATATTCAAATTCAAGTTTCTTTACCAATTAACTAAAATAACCAGACATCAGAGTTCACTGTGGCTGCAGCCTACTTATTTATATAACAAATATAAATTACTAACTTACCTGAACAATTACTTCTATGTTATGTGTCCCATTACTGTAGTTTCTGGGGTTCCACTTCAGGATGAAAATGGGACCAGACAAATGAATAGCCTGCCCTAAATGAACTCCATCAATCTTAACTGTGACAGAAGTAATGGAGGATAAGGAAAAGGCCAAGACTCTAAAATGAGAGCATAGATAAAACACATGGTTTTTAGATATTTGTCATTGTTTTTATAAAGGAGAATAAGCCTATTATGACCTGAAAATATATAAGTATAGGCAGAACCATCACATTGTATAATACAACTGTAGGGACCACCATTCATATGATCTGGTTTCTTTCTGAATGGTGGCTTTGGACTTGTACAATTCAGCAAACCTGAACTGGTAAGAAATTAGGAACTATTCTTTCACTTTTTAGAAAGAAAAATCAATTTTCTTTTGACAAATACAGCTTCAAAGTTCTCTCTGAAAAAACACTCCTAAAGTCCTGGTTTTTCTTTTAGGAAAAGAATACAGGGTGGACATCTCATTTTGATAATCTAAGGTCAAGCCTACCATCCACTCATTTGGTTCCCAGAGTATCTGCCCAGAATAAGCAAGGTCATAATCAGGGCTAGGCTATCAGACCCTTTCAGAGAGTATGATACCTAAACCTGATATCCAGTTCTCATCAAAAAACCTGAATGACAGATGTGTGTTCCACTTCATTAGTGATCAAAACAATAAATATAAACATCTTGGCATCATTTCTTTCAAATTAATTAGTAAATATTTTTAAAAGTATAATATCTAATAATGACAAGAATGCTATATAGATTTGGCACTAATATTGCTTGGTAATATTATAAATTAGTCTCTATTTTTAAAAGTAATTAGATAACTGGTACACTGCTAAGTGTAAAATGGTGCAGCCACCATGGAAAACAGTATTTTTTAAGCAGCTCCTTAAAAAATTAAATAGGCTGGGCACAGTGGCTCACACCTGTAATCCTAGCACTTTGGGAGGCTGAGGCACCAGGATCACTTGAGGCCAGGAGTTCAAGACCAGCCTGGGCAACACAGTGAGACCTTGTTTCTACAAAACATTTTTTAAAAATTGGCTGGGCATGGTGGTGCACACCTGTAGTCCTAGCTACTCAGGAGGCTGAGGCAGGAGGATCACCTGAGCTCAGGAATTTGAGATTGCAGTGACTTAGGATGACACCACTACACTCTAGCTGGGCAACAGAGTGAGGCCCTGTCTCAAAAAAAAAAAAAAAAAATTAAACAAAGAATTACCATATGATCTATCAATTCCACTTCTAGGTATATATCCAAAATAAGTGAAATCAGGGACTCAAACAGATATTTGTACACCCATGTTCACAGAAGCATTATTCAGTATAGCCAATAAATAGAAGCAACCCAAGTGTCCATTGACAGATGAATGAATAAACAAAATGTGGTGTATACATTCAATGGAATAGTATTCCACTTTAAAAAGAAAGAAAATTCTGACACATGCTACAATATAGATGAACCTTGAGGATCTTAAGTTAAAGGAAATAAGCCAGTCACAAAAGGACAAATATTGAATGATTCCATTTATATGAAGTAGCTAGAGTAGTCAAATTGATAGAGACAGAAAGTATTATAGAATGGTGGTTGCCAAGGGCTGGCAGGAAGGGAGAATGGGAAGTTATTGTTTAACAGGTAATGATTTTCAGTTTGAGGCCCAGAGTGGTGGCTCATGTCTATAATCCTAGCATTTTGGGGGGCCGAGGCAGGAGGATCACTTAAGGCCAGGAGTTCGAAACCAGCCTTGGCATAATAGTGAGACCCCATCTCTACAAAAATAATAATAAAAAAAATTGTCCAGGCATAGTGGTGTGTGCCTATAGTCCCAGCTACTCAGGAGGCTGAGGCAGGAAGATCACTTGAGCCCAGGAGTTCAAGGTTGCAGTGAGCTGTGACCACACCACTGCACTGCAGCCTAAGCAACAGAGCGAGACCCTATCTCAAAAAAAAAAAAAAAAGGAATTTCAGTTTTAGAAGATGAAAAAAACTCTAGAGATGAACAGCAGTAATGGTTGCACAACAAAGTAAACTTACGGTGAACTTAATGCCAGGAACTAAACGCTTTAAAAATGGTTACAATGGTATATTTTATGCTATGTATATTTTATCATGATTAAAAAGAATAGTGATTTTAGCTCTAAAAAGAAAAAAGTAATCAGGTAATCTTTATCAACAGTCATAAAAGAATTCCAACTTTTTCACCTGGAATCTCACTTCTAGAACTCTATCTTAAAGAAATTATTCAAGTTAAAGAAGAATCTATATGTGCCAGATGTTCATCCCCAAATAAGAAAAAAACTAAAAGTTCACCCATAAGATATGAAAATGGCTAGATAAATTGTGGTACATTCTCTGTGTTGAAAAAAAAAATTAGAAATTAGAATAGCCTGTGCCTTATGATTATAACTATATAAAAACATGCTTAAAAGAGAATGCCTACCAGCCTGAGCAAGAGTGAGACCCCATCTCTACTAAAAAATAGAAAGAAATTATCTGGCCAACTAAAAATATATATAGAAAAAATTAGCTGGGCATGGTGGCGCATGCCTGTAGTCCCAGCTACTCGGGAGGCTGAGGCAGTAGGATCACTTAAGCCCAGGAGTTTGAGGTTGCTGTGAGCTAGGCTGACGCCACGGCACTCACTCTAGCCCAGGCAACAGAGCGAGACTCTGTCTCACAAAAAAAAAAAAAAGAGAATGCCTGAAAAGGAATACTCAGAAACACTAATAATAGTTCTATTAGACGCCAGGTGCAGTGGCTCATGCCTATAATCCCAGCATTCCGGAAGGCCAAGGTGGGAGGATCACTCGAGGCCAAGAGTTCAAGACCAACCTGGGCAACACAGTGAGACCCTATCTCTACAAAAAATTTAAAAATTAGCTGGGTGTGGTGGCATGTGCCTATAGTCCCAGCTACTTGGGAGGCTGAGGTGGGAGGATCACTTGAGCCTGGGAGTTGGTGGCTGCAGTGAGCTGTGATCACGCTACTGCACTCTAGCCTGGACGACAGAATGACACCCTGTCATTAGAAGAAAAAAAAAGTTCTATTAGAGGTACAGAAAAAACATGCTTATAATCCCATGACCTTGTTTTCCAAGGGTTGTTATGTTGTGTTATTTTTCAAAATAAAATTTAAAAGAGTAGTGCTTGCTTCAGCAGCACATATACTAAAAATTAGAACAATACAGAAAAGATTAGCATGGCCCCTGTGAAAGGATGACATGCAAAATAAATTTACAAATAATAAAACTAAGTTAAATTAAAAAGAATGTATTTAAAAAGCACCCTTACATTTGGAAAAAGTTATACATCTCTTTGCAAAAAGAATATTAATGTTTCATTAGGATTCTATTAATCTACATTGTCAAATTCACATCCCAACTGAATTTTCAATTCCATAAGGATTACATAGCTTTTGCTTTTTTTTTTTTTTTTTTTTTGAGATACGGTCTTGCTCTGTTGCTGGGACAATCACAGCTTGCTGCAGCCTCAAATTCCTGGTCTCAAGTGATCCTCTCACTTCAGCCTCCCAAGTAGCTAGGACTACAGGGGCATACCACCATGCCCAGCTAATTTTTCTATTTTTTTTTCTTTAAAGATGGGGTCTTGCTATGTTGCTCAGGCTGGTCTTAAACTCCTGGCCTCAAATGATCCTCCTGCTTCAGCCTCCCAAAGTGCTAGGATTATAGGCATAAACCACCTTACCCAGCCAGCTTTTACTTTTATGAAAGGCAATATAGCAAAATGAAAAGAATATTTCTGATATATAATGGTTTCATCCAGTAAAATTTCATCAGCTCAAAAAAATTATATAGTTTTTAAATGGAAGCAAAACAGTAAGCCATTTATATAATGTTTAGGTTGTTGAGAAAACTAAAGTGGGGCATATCTTAGCTTTCACACTGGGGTGCAATCACAATGACTTATTCTCCATCATTATCAAACTGAAAGTAAATTCTGAAAAATGGCTACATACCGAATGTGTGTTGAGTGAAAAAGTCTTTCTAGTGGTTCACGTTTAGCACAACTATAGAGGAGTGATTTAGGATTGGTGATAAGAACTACAGGCCACTTGCCAAAGGTCAAATCTGCAAAGCTAAAGAGGTCATGATCAAAAGCAAAGATCCGGTACCTGGAGACCAGAGGATAATAAGGTAATTTAGTCACTTCATTTTATAAGAGGGCATGAAGATAATATAACAGAACAAATATAAAAATACCAAACTAGGACTTTTTTTGTTACATGATGAATTTGAATACAGAGTAAATAATATTGTTTCTCTTTCTTTCCTTGTCCCTATCACTTTATCCCTCTCACATCTGTCATATCAACTGGGCTGTCATCAAGGCAATGAATTCAACTCTGCCCTAGAACAATACCTGGTACACAGCATGCACTCCTTAATTTTTAAATAAATACGTGTTAAAGTCATTCATTTTATTCCTATACTTTAAGACTAATTTGAACCTAATACATTCATCATAAGTCTAATACCTGACATTTTCATCCCACCAACAATGCTACATAAAATATTAAAATGGTTGATATGAACATAATTAGGAACCTTTCATGCTTCTTTTACACCATTATTTCTATAATTTCAAAGAAATTAAAGTTGTTTTCATTTTCCAAATGCAACAACAAAAGGAATAAAATATTCATTAAAGAATAATCTAAGTTTTATATTTTCTAACTTTTAGAAATGAGAGAAGAAATGATTGACTACAGCAGAAACCATAGTGCTCACCAAATACTCTACATGCTCCCATGAATATCCCAGTCTCCCTGATATTAGGTTGGGACCATGTGACTAGTTCTGGCCAATGGGCTATGAACAGAAGTGACATGTATCGTGCCACTGGTCCAAAGTACTTAAGAGTGAGTGTGAGTTCTCTGTGCTCTCTTCCCTGCCTTGCCATGTTGAAATAGTGGCATTATAAGATGGAGGAAGTCTGAATCCCTGACTCAATCCATGGAGAAGAGTTGCTTTGACTCATATTCGATTTATATGAATAAAAAATATCTGTTATGTTAAGTCACTGATATTTCTAGATTTATCTGCATCTACAACAAGGCCTAGCCTAATATTACTCATATAGTATTTTTAAAAATTCTTCTATTATAACTAATCCAATTTAAATGTTCATAAGGGTGGATAAAAGTTAGATCCTTTCAGTAAACTCCAGATAAAACCCCAAGGTTGGAACACAGGAAAGTGGCTGGGAGACAAAGAAAAAAAACGGTTTCATAATTAACATCACAACTTGTAACTGTAGTATTTAGGAGAAATAAAGAAACTGATCAAGGTTTAGGAAGGCAATCTGACATCAGGCAATCACAGCCCAGACTATAGCCTCACAGCCATGAATAGACAGGTCTTAGCTCCAACTAATTACAGTTACCAACTAATTACAGCCTTCTAGTGTAACTCTTACACAGTTTCTAGAAAAGCCAACCAAAATATGGAAGTACCTTCCAAGATGTAAAGCTACTTTTTAATTAATGGAAGTAGTTAAAAATAAAAAGATAACATATCAGCTCAACAAATATTTGTTGAGTACCTAATATCTTGAGAGCACTGGGTTTGAATAAATTAAACAACTGTAATATTAAACAATTAGATGTTAAACAATGAGATGATAACCCTCTATACTTGGTAAACTATTTTACTTAAATACTTCTCAAAAAAAAAGAAAAAATGTATATCTAACTATACTGTATGATTTTGGTAAATACATTGTTTTCTGTTAGAGAGACTTTAGCCTTAAGAAAACTACCTACTATCAATTTGAAGAACTTAAATCACTAACATCGTATAGCAACAATTAGTATGGTAGATATAAAATTCAGGGAAAAAAAATGACATTTCTAGACTAGTGTTTCTTAAAGTATGATCCATAGACTACCTCGTGGGCTTTTTAAAAATGCAGTTTCTTGGTCCCTAACACAGACCAACACAATCAAAATCTCTAGAGGTAAGGCCTGAAAATTTTTATTTTTAATAAGCTCCTCCATAACTCTTGGAGTTGGAGACTATTTCCTACTGGCTGCATCTTTCAAATCCAATGTAACATATGATGATAAACACTGCTGCTATGACAAGGTTTTTGCAAAATGACCAAGATTGCCAGATACATATATTACTTTAAGAAAACAGAAATAACACATGTTTTTCCTTGACTGGGATCACCCATGATAAAAATAAGAAAACTATCATTGCTTTAGCAAAACTTATGTGTGTAAATTCTATTTTGTGAGGTAGTTCCCTTACCTTCTATTATCCTTCCAGTCTCCCACCTCAAGTTCCAAAGTGCCCTGGAAGTGACGAGTGTGCAAAACAGGCATCAGTCCACCAAGTGTATGGAGATGCCCACACATATAAGCTGTAGCCAAACTAACCAATGAAAAATAAATGGGAAAAATGAATAAAGATAACCTGTGATGCCAAACTAATAAAAATGTCTCTTCAGAAAAGCAAGATAGTTACAGCAACATATAAGAACTAAAAGCAATTAATATTGATTTTGGAAGTCTGTCTCACCTCATTATTGATCGGATTCCTGGTGGTGGAGAAAGGATAGTGGATGTTGTAAAGTGTCCAAACCAAATCGTATGGTTGCTCTGACTACTTTCCTTGGCCAGTGATAAGAGCTCCTCCATTCTTTTCTAAAATGGAAAAAAAAATGGAAGAATCTTAAATTAAGGCTCAGGATGAAACCTAATGTCAATAGAGGAAAAAACTCCCCTGAAGTTTTATAATTATTATATTATATCCAGGGCTTAAACCCTACTAGTCAATGACCTGTATGGACCTCTGTAAGTTTCAAACGGTTTTCACATACAATTCATTTGATCCTAAAACACACACTGCAATAAGTAGGGCAGGTATTATCCTCGTTTGATAGATAAGGAAATTGAGAAATAAAGAAGTCACCACTAATCTTTTCAGCTTTGCAGTTAACAAAGAGGACATTGAAACAAAACTTCTAAAATAACATCACAGAAGAACTTGTACCTAAATGTTCATAATAGCTCTATTCATAGTAGCCAAAATCTAGAAACTATAAACAAATTGCAATACAACCATACAATGGAATATTACTCAGCAGTAAAAAAGAAAGAACTACTGATACACACAATCATATGGATGAATCTCAGAAACATTATACTGAGCAAAAGATGCCAAACCCAAGAGTGCATGCTATATGATTTCATTTATACAAAATTTTAGAACAAACAAAACTAATCTATACTGATAGAAAAACCAATCAGTTTTTCCTTAGGAGATGAAGACAGACTATACAAGAAGACTTTCTAGGGTGATGGAAATGTTCTATGTCTTGATTGTGGTGACAGTTATACCAGTATATACATTTGTCAAAACTCCTCAAACACTTAAAAGTGAGCCTATTTTATTATATACAAATCATACTTCATAAAGGTGATTTCAAAAAATAACTTGCACATAGTAAATATGCATTAATATTATCTATAAGATGCTTACAGTAATAAATTTCTGGGCCCTACTCTCAGAGTTTCTAATTTGGTAAGTTTGGGGTAAGGCCAGGGAATTTGCATTTTATTACACTCCAGTTGATATTCATGCATGTGATCCTTGAATCCTACCTTAAAAAACACTATTCTAAGGAATAGGACTTAATATAAGTTGTTATTAATAATTAACCCTGATTAATGACACTTGGCACATAGGAAACAAAATATAACCTAATTAAATAAAATGTCTAACATAACAATGCACTCAACAACATTCTGTTCACTTGATTTCAACCTCTTTTGAACCATCTTAGTTCTCTGAACCTCTTAGTTCTAACTTAGCAAATTCTGCTCTTTTTTAATAGTTATTTCTATATTGGTCTTATATCCCACCACTAGACTAAATACTTTAAGAGGCCAGGAACTTGACCTTATCACCTTTGTATTCTTTCATATGGGTACAAATGTCTTGCTTAGGAGCCTGTGCTCATTAGTGAGTTGCCATTTGTTATACGAAGAAATAAGGAGAGGTTCTCAGATGTGATTTCCAGACAGTTTTAATCCAGCAACGGTTTCCACCTAGCCTTGCCAAAAATAGTTTAAAAGAAACTTATCTAATTGAATTGTTGTTCTTCTCTTGTTAAACAAATATATAGACCACTAGTTATAATTGGTAATTTGGGGGGGCTTAGGAATATACCGTGCATACACAAAGCTGTATGCCCTGCACCTTGCAAAGTGCATCTTGCACTTAGAACATATTTGTTAAATGTTTACTGAATAAGTATAAAGTATGAGATACTTCCTTCCCAGATTTGGGGACAAGAACAGGGATAGCAATAATAGTGCTAAAGTAGCCAGTAACTTCTAGCCATACCTGTAACCAAGTAAAATTTTTCTTGAACATTTCCAGATAAGAATTTGTTTACATAGGATAACTTTAAGTGATACACATATATTCAAGAAAAAATAAAATAGGTAAGCTACAAAGGGAAGTAAGATTTTTACTGTACCTTATCTAAAATTCCAAAGAAATTATAGGGTCTCTTGGGCCCTGGATTTATGGTGGCATCCACATAGATGAAAGAATAGTTGCCAAAGGGAGTACTGTGGATATAATGGAAAGAGCCATCCCTACGTACAGCAGAATATTTCCTAAAAAATACAAGACAGGAAAGTTTCAGTACAATCATAAAAAGATAGGATGCATTTAAATTCCTTCCCTAATACCATATTAGATTTTGCCTCCCTTTGAAAAGGAGATTTATTAATCTGACAGAAAAATACACTAAACTAGATCCACAATGGATAAACCGATTAAAAGAAATTTCAGTTTTTCTCTGGTTGTCTCCAAAGAGTCATACAAACTAGTTCATCAATAACCAAACACCAGTTCACCATATAAAGCAGAGAAGTAAGACGACTATTTTAGGCAGTCCACTAAACATTTAGAAAGAAATGAATCAGAATCCGGTGAAATGGTATTTATCAATCATTTAAAAATTCAGTGAGGGGGGGTGAAAAAAAATTTTTTTTTAATTTAGTGAGGGTCTACTATGTACCTAGCAGAATTCTTGGTGTAGTGAAATTAAAAAAAGATGTTTTCCTCTTGAAACAGGACTACAGAGGATTAATTCACAAGAAAGATTTGCAAAGATGAATCCAGGAGAAAAATGTTAGTCTGGGTCTGGGTGAGTAAATCTTTTTCAATCCCTAAAAATATATTGATAACTCACACCCTATCAAAGTCCTAAAAATATATTTATCACATAAGACCCTATGAAAGTCCTCACTACTGTAAGTGTCAACACTGTTCAGGTATTCATAAAATTGTAGGGTGAACGGCAGGGACAAAGGATGGGTAGTAGTGCAGAGTAGGCACTCATTAAGTATTTGTCAAATAAATGAGAAGGAACGTATAGATTATATTGGGGGCATACCTGTATTATTCAAATGTCAGAAAATTATACAAAAAGTTAGTATCATCTTTTATCTAACTGTCTTATATGATGTTATACCTAAAAGCACATATAAAAAAATACAGATAAACCTCTGAAACTTAATGTGCTAGCAGGGAGCAATATTTAAGCCACAATAGCCATCAAATATATCATAATCAAAATAAATATATTATAACAGACATTACAATTAATACTCAAAAATTAGTGAAACCTAATTTATATGAAGTCAATTAGTTCTATTGCCTCTCTTCTTAGTATTTTTTTTTTTTTTTGAGACAGAGTCTCACTCTGTTGCCCAGGCTAGAGTGCCGTGGCGTCAGCCTAGCTCACAGCAACCTCAAACTCCTGGGCTCGAGAAATCCTACTGCCTCAGCCTCCCGAGTAGCTGGGACTACAGGCATGCACCACCATGCCTGGCTAATTTTTTCTATATATTTTCAGTTGTCCAGCTAATTTCTTTCTATTTTTTTTAGTAGAGATGGGGTCTCACTCTTGTTCAGGCTGGCCTCAAACTCCTGAACTCAAATGATCCTCCCGCCTCGGCCTCTTAGTATTTTTAAAATTTCTATTTCAGGGATTTTTTCCAAATTAAATTTTTATTTATATTTTTTCTTGATTATTTTATTTTTGGTTACTCCTCAGGATCTTATGATCTCATATATGTTGTTTCTTTTCCTGCATTTTTTGATACATTAAAACCCATCTGTCTAAAAATAAATCCAACTATTTGAAAGCAGAGGTTAAATATATTAAGTTAATAACATTTTTTTAAATTCTGGATTTTGGCATTCTGGGCACTCTTAAGATTTTTTTTTTTTTCCTCCAAACTGATATTTCTGTAATACCCATATCTCTAACAAAATGCCATTTGTTAAATTCAGATAAAGTTTGTGTGACTAAAAACAAAAAATATAAAAGAAACTTTAAATAAAATGACCAATCACTTTACTTTCCCAATAACCACTCAGCCCCTAAGTCCTATTGATTCTTCTGTGAAAATGTTTCTTCATTCCCAGAGTCACCATCAAAGATACAAAGAGTTAACAGGAAGCAAAAGATCTTCATCCCTTCCTTTTCCTTTCTCACACTAACAAAAGAGGACAACCTCCTCTGCCAAGTTATAGTGACTCTAATTACATAATTTCCGTTAGACCAATGCTTTTGACCTATCATCCTCAAATTGATGTTGTCATTCCCACATCTAAGAACTTCGTTCAGACAGGTATGTCTCTCTTCATTTCAGGCCCTTTCCATATCATGGCTAGACTACTTCCTGTTTGGTCCACATAACTCTAGTCTCTCCCTCTTTTTTCCTTTTTACCCCTATCTTTTTTCTTTTATGTTGTAAGACTGTCCTTTATAAAATACTATTTTCATTATGTTACTTGTGTCCCTGAGAACCTATGCTGGATTATGAACTATTACCTATCACATTTAAATTTCTATGCTTGCTAATTAAGACCTCTATAAATCGGTCCAAAGCTACCTAGCCAGTGTCCTACCAATCCTCAGTGTGAACCTTTATTCTGGTGATACCAATTTCTTTATTGTCCCCCATGCCAAAAGCTCATTCTAACTTTTAAAGCTCTTTTCATGCCTATCCTTTTGCCTAAAATATACTCTTTGGTATATCCAACTTCTTTGAATGCTACCTGTCTTTTAAGACTAGACACACTTTTCACTTGTCTTATAAAGTCTTCTGTAAGTCCACCCCACGCTGATCTCTGCCTTTTCTGATTTCTAATAGTGATTGTCATGTACACGAAATAATCTAACATTTCATCAGCCATTCCTTCCTTTCTAATTGTTTCCTAAACAATTCTTATCTCCCTTAAATAGACTGTAAGTTCCTTGAAGGCAGAAGATACATTTTTAATATTAACTCTTGTATCTCTCATACTATCCAACTGGTGATGGGCTCTCAATAAATACTGGCTACTTGATTGATTGACAATGTAGGGCAAAGCTGCTGAATACCCTGGAACTGAAGATGAAATTGCAACCAAAGAAGAATCTCAACACACTGAAAACTAGAGAATTGGCTTTCTAACTCAGAGATCCTCAGCATTTTTCACATAAAAATTAAAGACAATTTTAATATTTGTGTGATATGGGATGAAAGGATAAGGCAACCAAGGGTGAGTAACTGGGCTCTCTAGCCACCATGGAGGCTGAGAGAATGTTATCGCAGCATTCTGAAAACCCATGGACCTCAGTAGTTTGGCTGACAAGCTCTGATCTAAATGACTTCTGCTATGCACCAATGGCCAAAAAAAAAAAAATGTCTGGGTAGAATATTAAAAGGACCATTGGCCAACACAAAGCATTAAAGTACAGGCATGCCTTGGAGGTATTGTGGTTCCAGAACACTACAATAAAGCAAATATTGCAAAACAGTGAGTCACACGAATTTTTTGGTGTCCCACTGCATATAAAAGTTATTTTTACACTATTCTCTAGTCTGTAGTCTATTAAGTGTGCAATAGCATTATATCTAAAAAAGCAATGTACATACCCTAATTAAAAAATGCTTCATTGCTAAAAAATGCTAACAATCATCTGAGCCTTAAGCAAATTGTAATCTTTTTGCTGGTGGAAGATCTTTCCTCAATGTTGATGGCTGCTGACTAATCAGGGTGCTTGTTGCTGAAGGCTGGGGTAGCTGTGGCAATTTCTGAAAAAAGGACAACAATGGGCCGGGCCCGGTGGCTCACGCCTGTAATCCTAGCCCTCTGGGAGGCCGAGGCGGGTGGATCGCTCGAGGTCAGGAGTTCGAGACCAGCCTGAGCGAGACCCTGTCTCTACTAAAAAAAATAGAAATAAATTATCTGGACAACTAAAAATATATATATAGAAAAAATTAGCCAGGCATGGTGGCACATGCCTGTAGTCCCAGCTACTCGGGAGGCTGAGGCAGTAGGATCGCTTAAGCCCAGGAGTTTGAGATTGCTGTGAGTTAGGCTGATGCCACGGCACTCACTCTAGCCCGGGCTACAAAGTGAGAGCTACAAAAGTGAGCAACAAAAAAAAAGGACAACAATGAAGTTTGTTACATTGATTGACTTTTGCTTTCATGAAAGATTTCTCTGTAGCATGTAATGCTGTTTGATAGCATTTTAGCCACAGAACTTTTTTTTAGACAGAGTCTTGCTCTGTTACTTGTGCTAGAGTATAATGGCATCATAATAGCTCACGGCAACCTCAAACTCCTGGGCTCAAGTGATCCTCCTGACTCAGCCTCCCAAGTAGCTGGGACGACAGGCATGCACCACCACATCCAGCTAAAGTTTTCTATTTTTTGTAGAGACAGAGTCTCACTCTTGCTAGGCTGGTCTCCACCCCCTGGCCTCAAGCAATTCTCCTGCCTTGGCCTCCCAAAGTGTGAGGATTACCGGTGTGAGCCACCGTGCTAGGCCAAACTTATCTTAAAATTGGAGTCAATCCTCTCTAACCTTGCCATTCCTTTATCGACTAAGTTTACGTAATATTCTAAATCCTTTGCTGTCCTTGCCATAAGGTTCACAGCATCTTCACCAGGAGTGGATTCTACCTCAAGAAACCACTTTTTGGCTCATCCACAAGAAGCAACTCCTCATCCATTCAAGTTTTACCATGAGATTGCAGCAATTCAGTCAAATCTTCAGGTTCCACTTCTAAGTCCATTTCTCCTGCTATTTCCACCACATCTGCAGTTATTTCCTCCACTGAAGTCTTAAACCCCTCAAAGTCATTCATGAGAGTTGGAAATCAACTTTTTCCAAATGCCTATTCATGTTGATATTTTGACCTCCTCCCATCAATCACAAATGTTCTTAAGGGCATCTAGAATGATGAATCCTTTCCAGAAGGTTTCCAATTGACATTGCCCATATCCATCAGAGGAATCACTATCGATGGCAGCTACAGCCTTATAAAATATATTTTTGAAATAGTAAGAGTTGAAGATCAAAATTACTCCTTGATCCACTGGCTGTGGAATGGATTTTGTGTTTGCAGGCATGACAACATTAATCTCTCTGTACATCTCCAGAAGAGCTCTTACCAGGTACATTGTCAATGAGCAGTAATACTTTGAAAGCAGTCTTTCTTTCTGAGCAGTAGGTCTCAAAAGTGAACTTAACGTATTTAGTAAACCATGCTGCCAACAGATGTGCTGTTATCCAGGCTTTGTTGTTCATGTATAAAGCACAGGCAAAGTAGATTGAGCGTAATTCTTAAGGGCTCTAGGATTTGGGGAATGGTAAATGAGCACTGGCTTCAACTTAAAGTCACTAGCTGCATTATCCCTTAACAAGAGAGTCAGCCTATCCTTTGAAGCCAGGCATTGACTTCTCCTCTCTAGCTATGAGTCTTAGATGGCATGTTCCTCCAACAGAAGGCTGCTTCATCTACACTGAAAATCTGTTGTTTAGTATATACACCTTCATCAATGATCTTAGATCTTCTGGTTAACTTGGTGCAGCTTCTCCATCAGTTAGCACTTGCAGCTTCACCTTGCACTTTCTTTTTTTTTTTTTTATTTTTTTTATTTTTTTGAGACAGAGTCTTGCTTTGTTGCCTGGGCTAGAGTGAGTGCCGTGGCATCAGCCTAGCTCACAGCAACCTCAAACTCCTGGGCTTAAGCGATCCTACTGCCTCAGCCTCCCGAGTAGCTGGGACTACAGGCATGCACCACCATGCCCGGCTAATTTTTTTTTTCTATATGTATTTTTAGTTGGCTAGATAATTTCTTTCTATTTTTAGTAGAGACGGGGTCTTGCTCTTACTCAGGCTGGTCTCGAACTCCTGACCTCAAGCGATCCACCCGCCTCGACCTCTCAGAGTATTAGGATTACAGGCGTGAGCCACTGTGCCCGGCCCACCTTGCACTTTCATATTATGGAAATAGCTTCCTTCCTTAAACCTCGTGAACCAACCTCTGCTATCTTCAGGCTTTTTTTCTGCAGCTTCCTCACCTCTTTCAGCCTTCATGGAATTGAAGAGAGTTAAGGCCTTGCTCTGGATTAGCCTTTGGCTTAAGGGAATGTTGTAGCTGGTTTGAGCTTCTATCCAGACCACTAAAACTTTCTCCATATCAAAAGAAGGCTGTTTTGCTTTATTATTCATGTGTTTACTGGAGTAGCACTTTTAATTTCCTTAAAGAACATTTCCTTTGCAGTCACAGCTTGGCTAACTGGTGGAAGTTGGCCTGTCTCAGCTTTTGACATGCCTTCCTCACAGACTTCATCATTTCTAGCTTTTGATTTAAAGTGAAAGACGTTAGACTCTACCATTCACTTGAACACTGTAAGGCCACTGTAGGGTAATTAATTAGCTTAATTTAAACGTTGTCTTTCCTCAGGGAATAGGGAAGCCAAAGAGGAGGGAGAGAGATAGGGGAATCGGCCATTGGTGGAACAGTCAGAACACACACAACATTTATTATTAATTGCCATCTTATAGGGGCATAGCTCATGGCATCCCAAAATAATTACAATGGTAACATCAAAGGTCACATATCACAGATCAGACATAATAATAATGAAAAAAGTTTGAAATATTGTGAGAATCACCAAAATGTGACAACAGATACTGTGGTACATACTGTTGGAAAAATGGCACCAATAGACTTGCTCAGACACAGGTTGTCACAAACTTTCAATTTGTTAAAAGCACAATATCTGTGAAGGACAATAAAGTGAGGCATAATAAAACAAGATATGCCTGCATATGAAACAAAAAGAACTAAAGAAAAAGTCTAACCAAACAAAAAGAACTGAATCTGTCACAAAAAATAGGAACGCCTCTTTTCTAAATTACCAGAGGTTCTTTATATAGGAACTTTATCTGTTAAAAAATTAACTGAGCACTGTGGCTCACACTTGTAATCGCAGCACTTTGGGAGGCCAAGATGGGATGATTACTTGAGCTCAGGAGTTAGAGACCAGGCTGGGCAACATAATGAGATTCCATCTCTAAAAACAAAATATGTTTTCACTCATTCAGTGTATTGACTATGCCTTCCTTGTAAAATAGACTCTACATATTGGTCTGTCGTCTATTTATTACAGTACCTGTAATAATTCTTGACGCTGTCCAGACTTGGAATATTGTATGCATCTAATTAAAAAGAAAAAAACAAACATGCATCTACATTAAAAAGAAAAAAATGCAAACATATTAATTACTAAAGAAAAATGACAACTCTTTTTATAACACTTTTTTTTTTTTCACCCAAGGTAGAGCCATAGTTTCATTTATTATCCAGCAAACAGTGGGAAGACTAGGGGAGCGACCCAGTCTGGACACCCTCCCATTATTGCCATAGGTTCCAGTTTCTTCCCCAACCCAGAGGGCCTAGAGGCATTTAGCCTAGGGAAAGGGTGGACCAAGCCTCTGGCCCTTGGGATGGAGCAGGGTCCAGATGGCCCTTGCCCTAGCACCAACTCATGAACCCCCACCCCAGGCCTGACTCCCTAGGGCCACTGAGCCCCTCTCGGAGCCAGGCTGAATAGACTCTAGGCTGCTGGGC
This sequence comes from Lemur catta, assembly GCF_020740605.2. Taxonomy (NCBI): domain Eukaryota; kingdom Metazoa; phylum Chordata; class Mammalia; order Primates; family Lemuridae; genus Lemur; species Lemur catta. The sequence goes on along the minus strand of NC_059128.1, from coordinate 77,414,796 downwards.
CCAGCTCCAAGCAGGATGGACTCCAAATTCTGGACCCCAGGCTGGCTGAATCTGGGATCCTAATTCCAGGCACTGAGTGGGATGCACTTAGGTACTAGGCTCTAGGCTAAGCCAGAGGCCTTCAGGATTACGGCAGGTAGCTGTCCTCATGGCTAGGCTTCTGGGGCAGTGGAGCCTTCTCAGGACAGGGGCCGGGGTGGAGTTGTGACTGGATTTGGAGAGATAGTTGACATTAGTAGAGTGAGAATGGCAGGCACAGCAGAGAATGACCCAGAGCAGCAGCGGCAAAGAGACTTTGAGGCCACTGCAGATGATGGCAGTGAGGGCTCCCTGGGAGATGGCTCCTCCTAGGACCGGCAGCACCCTCACCCAAACACAGACAGCAGAGCTGCCTCAATGGCAAGGCCCATGCTGAGGTGGGACTCTGGTATGGCTGTCATTTCAAGGAGGCTGTCTTCTCTACATGCTCAATGATTTCTGGGCAGTAGAGATGTCTACCTGCAGTCCTCAGCCTAAGTAGAGCCCAGTCCATGCCTGCGGGAGGGTCTGGGCAACTGAATACTCAGAGACAACTGAACCTTGGGAGCCTGCAGGCCAGGGAAGGAAGGCAGCAGGAGGCCAGCAGGGGCAAGTTGGCTCTCCCTGCCCTCCCTCTCAGCAAGCTCTTAGGCTCAGTAGAACATTCAGCCCCACCAGGCTGCCTCTGCCCTCTTTCTATAACACTCTAAATAATAGAGTGCCAATCAATTAGACTGATGCTTTGAAAAACTTGAAAGCTTAACAGAATTCAGAATATCTGTGAACTTATTTAAGGCACCTAGTATACTGGAGAATAACAGGTACTTTGAATTATGTACTATTCAGAATAAAGCAATTCAAAGTTATAAGATTGGAATGTTGTTGTGGCTGCTATTTTAATCCTGTGATTCCAGAAGCCAGCAAAAAATGGATTCATGCCTAATGTATGGATCAAATAAAGTAGACAAATGAAGTGCTTAACTGATAAGAAAGTTAACCTTTATAAAACAAACAAATTTACCATTAGGACTCTTTTGGAGAAAAGCTCATTTCCACATTATTAATAATATAATTATGATAATCTAAAAAAGGGAAGGGATTATCCATTTCTCTGCCCATGTCTATAGAGATTTGTTCACCATTTAAAATTTTTAAAATTTATATACAGTAAAATTCATTCTTTGTGATGTACAGTTCTATGGATTTTGGCAAATACATCATCATGTATCTACCACCACAATAAAAATACAGAATAGTTCCATCACCTCCAAAAATTCTCTCATATTGCCTCTTTGTTGTCTGTCTCTCCCCACAACTACAACCCCTGACAACTACAATCTGTTTTGCCTTTTCCTAACTATCACATAAGTGGAATCATACAGCATGCAGACTTATGGGTTTAACTTCTTTCACTTAGCAAAATGTAAATTTTTAAAAACATTTGCCCGCAAGAGTTGTGTTAGAAGCTTTTCTTCCATGTAAAGACGAAAGTACCATACCAACTGTCATTTCAAAAGCTAACAATGACATCTGAAGTTTTAAAATCACATTATAGTTGTATTTCAGAGCTGTGGCCTTCAGTATATCTAAACATATGTTACGATATCCCATTTTATAGTTTTACAATCTAAATTGGAAAATCTGGGCCAGGCACAGTGGGTTACGCCTGTAATCCTAGCATTCTGGGAGGCCGAGGCGGGCGGATTATTTGAGCTCAGGAGTTTGAGACCAGCCTGAGCAAGAGCGAGATCCTGTCTCTACTAAAAAAATAGAAAGAAATTATCTGGACAACTGAAAATACATAGAAAAAATGAGCCGGGCATGGTGGCACATGCCTGTAGTCTCAGCTACTTGGGAGGCTGAGGCAGAAGGAGCCCAGGAGTTTGAGGTTGCTATGAGCTAGGCTGACGCCATGGCACTCTAGCCTGGGCAACAGAGTGAGATTCTGTCTCAAAAAAAAAAAAAAAAAACAATTAAAAAAATAATAAAATAAATTGGAAAATCTAAATTCCTGAAGGAAAAAAAATATCTAATCTTTATTATATGTGGGTCATGACTCTTACCATGATTTCCTTTGATATCCAGCCACTTGGTTTTTTCCACGACCCTTGTCTTCTTCAGAATACTCTGGTAAGTTTGCCATTCTACCTCATGCTGCCTGGATCCCCACTGTTCCTTTGTTTTGGCATCTGTCAGGTCTCCTGTAGGTTTACATGAGAATTAAATCACAATGCAAAATAAACTCCAGGGGGTTCAAATTCTTTAGATAAGCACATTGAAGGAACAAAGATAGTGAAAGTATTCAACATATATAAGCACAACCACTTAAGAGTCCACCTATGTCCAAAGCAAGCCATCTAAACTAACAAGATTTTCTCAGCAAGGATTTTGTTTCTTCTAGGTTAGCAACTGCCTATTTAACCTCCTGTGATATTAGAAATGGGTTGTGGAAATAAAAAACCTTTAAAGAGAGCAGTACAAAATGCATCAATAGACTGATAAAATGAAAATCTTTTATTAGAAATTACAATACTCTCAGCAGGTGCCTAATATCATATTTTCCAAACCCCAAATCAGGATATGTGATTTGACTAAGTATTATTTTTACAGCAAGAAGCAATCTGGATAGTCTAATATGGACAATGAAATACCACAATTTATAGGAAACTAAACAGAATACTTGAAATGGGGCTTCATCCATTAAATAAGGACTGATACCCCATCGTATTAGCAGAGGTGTTTCGGTAAGGTGGATGGGAGATGACTCCCCCAATAAACAAGGTAGATGCTCCTTTAGCTGTTTCTCCCCACTACAGTTTGGGAGCAAATGATCAAGGGTTTAAAGAGTCTAAGAAACCCAAGTCACAAAAGTATCAAGCGATGAAGAAAAAGTGCCCTGAGTCATTTGAAGCCTCAGCAACTGAAAATATAAGATTAATAATGTAAAGAAAATGGAAATGTTAGCAAAATGAGAGAACCTTTGATTCATAGTTACAGGACTTTACCTAATTCTCTCTCAAATCCAGAACTGCAACAACAAAAACCAGATACAAATATAACAGACAACACACTGACACTGACATGAGAATCATGAGCCTTGCTTTTTCTTTGACAAAACCTTGCTACAGCAAATTATTTTGCCTGGATCTTGACTCAGTTATCCACAGGCAAAGAAAATTATAATGTCCCATCTCCTGTACCTCGCAGGGCTCACCTGGGGCTGTGGCTATAGTGTTCCCAACATGCCCAAAGTGAAAAGCTGCAGCCCTGGCTAGCATTCTACCATCCAGACCACAGAACACAACCACAGCACGGCAATCCACCCTACCTGTTGCTAGGACGAGAGCTGGTTGAATGATGTCAATAGTTTCAGAACAGAACTTCTCTAAGTCTACCGCTCTGCCTGGATCTCGAAACCTGCTCAGGTGAATGTCGGATATCTGCCGAAAGCAGGTATTGAACAGAGAGATCTGAGTCAGGAAAAGGCAGCATGGGCAGAGAAGGCCCAGCGGCTCTCTCAGGCGGAAGGAAAAGGCAAAGATGCAGTGCATCAACGAACCCCTCCCAGGGAAGAACCGAGCCGAGGCCAGCACTAGACAGACCCTTGAGTTACAACCTGACTGAGGCCCCCAGCCTGGAATGTGGGGCCCAAACAGGCGCGCATGGCGCCCCCACAGAAACCGCCAGGGTCTCACCACCCCGTGCTCTCCCTGCGCCTGCCCCCCGCGGGGCTTCCCGCTGCATCACCTGCAGGCCCCAAAAGATGTTGCCGTCTCCGGGGCCGGGCGCTGGGTGCGGCCTCCGGTGGGGCGCGGGGTGGGGCAGCGACGAGGGCTGGCCCGCCAGGCCGTAGTGTTCCAAGAGCATCGCCGCTAGCGCGGCAGCAGCCAACCCCGCGACCACCCTCAGGGCCAGCGCTGCAGCCATCCCGCCAGCCCGCCGGGGCGCGGCCCTCACTGCTCCGTGCCCGGACTGCGTGCCGCTCCCGGGAGGCGCTCTGCCCGCACTTCCGGACTCTATTGTCGCGGGGTCCGGGCGGGACTTGGGGCCTGGGGTGCTTGGCTCGTCAGCCGCCGCGGTGTACCTGCCTCCCTCTGGCCGTCCGCGTCTCCAGGCTTGGTTTGCAAATGGAATGCAGGCAAAAGAAAGGAAACCAAGACTGCCAATGACGGTCGCCGAGTGGTGGCAGGGAAGGAGCCCCGGACCTGTATCTGGGAGGCGAGGGCTAGAGTCCTGGCTCTGCCTTGGTCAATCGTTCCTGACCTCAGTGGGTCGGTCTCCTGACCTGTAAAACGCAAGTTATAATGCATTCCGTGGGTACTTTGCAGGATGGTTGTTAGAATCAAAATGAGTATGTATGAGGACGCCTTTTTAATTGCCTTACGAATGTGTTGGGTGGCTTCCTCCGGCCCCTTCTGATTATTAACGCGCCTCTCTATAGGTTCTCTATAGATGTAATTCCTGTGTTTTGTGAAAGTTATTATTTACTTGACCTGATTTCATAATATTGCAGCACAGTGGTATACCATTCATTTCATAAATATTAAACACTTATATGGACTAGGCACAGGAGAAGAATTAGATTCCGACCAGCCTTAATTTATCTAACCACTCCCTTATTGTTGAATTTTTGGATTATTATGTGTTGCTGTTATGAGTAACTATTTTTGTATAAATAGTGCTTTTAAAAAAATTCCCTTTGAATTATTTCCTTGGAATATGTTGCCAGTGTTAGATTTATGCCAATTTTTTTGAGTACCTTTAGAATGCAAGATATTGATCTAAGCAGAAAACATAAAGAAACATAAGAGCCAGGATTCATTATCTTAGGAGCTCATGTAGGAGAGAGAAATACACAAATAAGTTTAATATAAGAAAAATATGGTATTTGCCACAAGAGACAACCAAATTTAAAAGGCCAGGGGAAGATTAATACTGGGAGAGGAGGCATCAATTTACCAGACTTCAAGCTATACTACAAGGCTATAGTAACCAAAACAGCATGGTACTGGCATAAGAAAACAGAGACATAGACCAATGGAACAGAACTAAGAACCCAGATATAAAACCATCCTCATATATTTTTAGTCCAGTTAGACTCAAAAACAAATAAATAAAACCATCCTCATATAGCCATCTAATCTTTGACAAAGCAGACAAAAACATACACTGAGGAAAAGAATCGTTATTCAATAAATGGTGCTGGGAAAATTGGATAGCCACATGTAGAAAACTGAAACAGGATCCACACCTTTCACCTCTCACAAAAATCAACTCACAGTGGATGACAGACTTAAACGTAAGGGATGAAACTATAAGAATTCTAGAAGAAAATGTTGGAAAAACTCTTGTAGACATTGGCCTAGGCAAAGAATTTATGAGGAAGACCCCAAAGGCAATCAAAGCAACAACAAAAATAAATAAATGAGACCTGATAAAATTAAAAAGCTTCTGCACAGCCAAGGAAACTACCATGAAAGCAAACAGATGCTCTACAGAATGGGAGAAAATATTCGCATGTTACACATCCAATAAAGGGCTGACAACTAGAATCTATACAGAACTCAGGAAAATCAGCAAGAAAAAATCAAACAACCCTATCAAAAAGTGGGCAAAGAACATGAACAGAAACTTTTCAAAAGAAGATAGACTAATGGCCAACAAACATATGAAAAAATACTCAACATCTCTAATCATCAGGGAAATGCAAATCAAAACCACAATGAGATATCACTTATCTCCAGTGAGAATGGCCTTTATCAAAAAGTCCCAAAACAATAAATGTTGGCATGGATGCGGAGAGATAGGAACACTCATACACTGCTGGTGGGACTGCAAACCAGTACAACCTCTGTGGAAAGTAATATGGAGATACCTCAAAGAGATTTAAGTAGAACTACCATTTGATCCAGCAATCCCATTGGGCATCTACCCAAAAGAACAAAAGACATTCTATAAAAAAGACATCTGCACTAGAATGTTTATAGCAGCACAATTCACAATTGCAAAGATGTGGAAACAACCCAAGGGCCCATCAATACATGAGTGGATTAATAAAATGTGGTATATGTATACCATAGAGTTCTACTCAGCCGCAAAAAACAATGGTGATCTAGCACCTTTTGTATCATCCTGGATAGAGCTGGAGCCCATTCTACTAAGTGAAGTATCACAAGAATAGAAAAATAAACACCACATGTACTCACCATCAAATTGGTATTAACTGATCAGCACTTAAGTGCACATATAGTAATAACATTCATTGGGTGTTGGTCAGATGGGAGGACGAAGAAGGGGATGGGTATATACACACCTAATGGGTGCAGTGTGCACCATCTGGGGGATGGACACACTTGAAGCACTGACTTGGGTGGGGCAAAGGCAATATACATAACCTAAACATTTGTACCCCTGTAATATGCTAAAATAAAAAAAATACTGGGAGAGATCAGACCTTGGGAAAAGTTTAATTATGGAGTTAGCATATAAAGGATGGGTAGTACCTCTGACTGGCAGAGATTGAGGTTAGGGTGGGTAGAAGCACTTTTCACCAAAACCTAACATGAACCCAAGCATTAAGGTGAGAAAATGCAGCACATTGTGCTGGGACAGTGAGTATTTCAGTTTGGCTGGGGCTGGGCTATGCCTGTGTTATCATAGGCAGGAAAGTGAAGACATGAGCAGAGGAAGTATGGAACTGGCAGTGTGAACAAACCAGATACTGAGTAAAAGAACATACTGTAATAATAACAAGATAAAGCTAACCACAAGTGTCAGGGAATGTTAGCATAAGTAGGAAAGTGAAATATGAAAACAAATAGTGTAAATAAACGGGATGCTGAGTAAGAGAACATACTATAACAATAACAAAATAAGGATAACCACAAGTGTCACAAGAAACATAACAAACACAGGACACATTATAGGACATTACAGTTTGGGCCCCCCCTCCCCCAGTGGACTTTGAGCCCACAACACATCTGGGCCTAACCATATAAGGTGAAGAACTGCCCCCCCTCATAGCAGGAAGGAGACAACATCCCCATTGGTCAAGAAAAAAAAAGGAAGAGACAAGGTCACACTCTATAAATGTCAAGAATGAGGATAACAGTTCTGCTTTGGCAAGATGGATCTGGCAACAGCATAGGGAACTGACTGCCCAATGGAGAGGTATGAGAGAGAATCCTGTTGGAAGGAGATTGCAATAATCCAGGTAGTGGGTAATTACAAAGGCCTGAAAAAGGAAGATAGGAGAGTGTGACATTAAGATCAGAAAGGAAGAATCAGATGTAAAAGCATTTGTAAAGACAGAAACTATAGAACTTGACAGCTGATTGGATATTCAAGGGAAGAAAAAAAAAAGAGACTTAAAAGATAGTGCCAAAATTTGGAACCCTGGTGAGCATTGCCCATATCAATAAAATAAAATAAAATTTTTGGTTTGTTTTTGATTGTGTCTAATACTTTACCACTAGAAAACATCTGGATGGATATTTTAAAACAAAATTTGGAAGATATGATTGTGATGATCTGATTTAAAACATACGCAATGTGGCATGTGTCAAATGCATTTGGAAAGACCTGAGAGGAACCTCAGAGGTAGAGGAAATCATTTTCCAGAAATGGGGTACAAGAGGAACAGCCGCATTGTTAAGGCATCTTGGACAGAGGAACATGGTTTAAAGTCACAAAGTCCAGCAATCTGAATTTCATACACTGACTGAACTCCAACCAAGTCACTTCTTTCATGGTGCGCAAAGTGAGTAGGAAAAGGAATTTATTTATTTAATGATGGTTAATGATTCTCCAGGGAAATATTGTTTGAACAGCTAATCACTACAATTTAGCATAAAGGGTGGCTCTCAGTTCCTGACAGTCAAAGCAGAAAGGTAAATAGATTTCTTGTTATCTCACAGAGCAAGCAAGCAGCAATTCACCATGAAAGCAAACTTACCTAGAACTAAAGTCAAGGGAGCATGTATCACTTGGACATTTAGCAGTACAATGTACATTGTCACCAATAGCCATACATTGAATTATGTGACTCCCATAAACAAAAAATGTAGAAATTGTCTTCAAATCACTATTTCTTATACTGACCTTGTTAAAAATCCAAAAATACAGTATTAAATCATTAGTCTATGAATTCATTTCTATAGAGAGCTAAAGTATGTAATCAAAACAGGTAGTTCGTGTGTGTAAAGATGTTTTAAATTATTTTTTTTAATTGTGGTAAAATACATATAAAATTTACCATCTTAACCATTTTAAGTGTACAGTTCAGTGCAATTAGATATATTCATATTGTTATGCAATTATCACCACTTAATATAATGTCCTCCAGGTTTATCCATGTTGTATGTAGCATGTGTCAGAATTTCCTTCCTTTTAAGGCTGAATAATACTCCATTGTATGTATATACCATATTTTGTGTATCCATTCATCTGTGATAAGACACCTGGGTTGTTTTCAGATTTGGGCTATTGTGAATGATGCTGCTGGACATTGTTCACAATATGATGTCATCTTTGTGTACCAGACATTTCTTAAGCTTTTGAGGGAGAACTCTTTTTACTCCTTAACAAAACAGACATTTGGGGAGAATTTAATCTAGGTAATTAATGTTCCATACAAGGAACCTGAAACAACTGCAAAACTAAGACATCACAGATCAAGCAAATTCTGACATGTTCTAACATGGATGAACCATAAGGACATTATGCTACATGAAATAAGCCAGTCAGCAAAAGACAAATACTATGTGATTCCACTTACATAAGGTACCTAGAGTAGTCAAATTCACAGAGAAAGAAAGTAGAACAGGGATTTTCAGAGGCTGGGAGGAAAGAGGAATGGGGAGTTAATGTTTAATGGGTATAAAGTTTCAGTTTCACAAGGTGATTTTTTTGTCTGGAGATGGATTGTGGTGATGGTTGCACAGTGTGAGTGTACAATCAATCAGCCCCCCTTATTTGTGGGTTCTGCATCTGTGGATTCAACCAACCATGTATAGAAAATATTGGGGAAAAAAAGTGTCTGTACTGAACATGTACAGACTTTTTTCCTTGTCATTATTCCCTAGCCAGAGGTCTGCAACCTATGGTGAGTTGTATAATTATTTGATTATATATTACAATGTCATAATAATAGAAATAAAGTGCACAATAGATGTAATGCATTTGAATCATCCCGAAACCATTCCCTCCTGAGCCGGTCCATGGAAAAATTGTCTTCCATGAAAACAGTCCCTGGTACCAAAAAGGTTGGGGACCACTGCATACAGCATAACAATTACTTACATAGACTTTATACCATATTAGGTATTATAAGTAATCTAGAGATGACTTAAAGTATACAGGAGGACATGCATAGGTATATGCAAATACTATGTCATTTTATATCAGGAACTTGAACATCTATGAATTTTGGTATCCAAGGGAGGTCCTAGAACCAATCCTCCACAGATATCGAGGGATGGACTATACTTAATGCCACTTGTACACTTAAAGTGTACAAAATGTATACTTTAAAATGGTTAAGATGGTAAATTTGTAGTGCATATTTTCTCGCGATTTTTTTAAATAAGAATAAAGGGGGCTTGATCTTATGTCCCTATTAGAATGATCACCATTTGTAAGTTATTTTATGGTTGAATAAAAGAGAAGATGACTATGTAACCACTATGGCATGTCAATCAAGGCAAGTTTGAATAATATCAAATCCATTCTTTATGTCTACTTTAAATGTAGAGAACAGATGAAGAAACAATCATATAGGCTGTCAGCTTTCCCTTTTCTGTGATACAAATGCTACTCTGCTACTTCTGTAATGAGGCATGAATCCACAAGCCTAAAAAAAAAAAATGCAGAGAACTAACACCCTCATCAAAAATTAGCAAAAGCACTAAACTCAGCAATAAAAACTAAAAATTACCATGTTTTCTTTTAATATTTAAAAAGTTCTTAAGCTGGTTATAGATTTACTGGTATTCATTATGTTGTTATTCTTTACATTTTACATGCAATCTTTAGTACTTAAATATTTGAAACAAAATTCTGAGAAAAATTTAATCAAAAAGTATAATAAATATATACTCTATTGTTTTCATTAAAATATGAAAAATATTAAAACATGCATTCTCTTTGACTTGTTATTTTTACTTAAAGTAACCTATCCTAGGAAAAATGTGGATATGTGCAGAGATTTACCAATAAGTCTGTCTATTAAAGCAAAGTTTATAATAAAGGAAAAATTAGAAACAAACTACAGTAAATGTTCCACAATAGGAGTCTTAAATATAAAACACTACACCCATATAAGGGTGTAAACATGTTTTTACACCCGTGTTCCAATACTGCAAGATTCAAGTTGCTGCAATTTTAAAATCATGCTCAAGGGCTTCTCAACATCCACGTTTCCAACAGACCAAAGATTAAGCAAAATGAAAAACAGTCTTTAATGTTAAAAAAGATATGCCAGGAACTATTGAGATAATCTAGTCAATGCGCAAGGAATTATGACCCATGCAAGTGAAAGAATTACAGGAAACTGGGGTATAATTTTACTAGAATTCTAAAAATAGTTGATAACATTTACAAATGGAAACCTTCAGTACTAAACGCTTAATATCATATTTTATATATATATTAGTTTTACCTTTATATTTATTCAAGTCCTATCTGCACATCATTTATTCTTTGTTTTCTCAACTTTCTGAAGTAGTCTTTAAACACACACACACTACATATATATATATAATGTATATACATATATAATATCTAGGACAAATTTATCTTGTCCAAGAACTTGGGACACGGCTATGATTCTCTTTTGAGGAAGTTCAAGTCCTGACAGTCCATACTGCGGAGCCAGGAGTTGTTCTTCATTAAACGGAGGAAGACATCGGGGCCTGGACAGCACGACCTGCTTACAGTGACCTCGGAAGTTCGTGCTGGAAAAAGGACAGGCAGCCTTGTTCGCCAACTTGCCCTGCCTCCAGGGCGAGCGTTTCTTCGCAAAAGCCGCGGAGGGTCAGTGACCTTCCGGGACGGGGCGGGGTATCCGAGAGCGGCCCCCGCCCCCCGACGCCGGTCACGCCCCTCTCGCGGCCCCGCCGGCTCAGGGGCGGCGCGCTTTCGGTGCGGACGGTGAAAACGTTGAAAGGTTCCTCTCCGGTTACCCCCGTCACGCCGTCGCGCCCTTGATGTGATGATAGGCCCTGAACTTTGGATGTGAGGAGCCGGTGCTGGTGAGCTGGAACTCGAGGAACGGGATCCCCGGGTGGCGGCTGGGATCGGGGTGGTTCTGGAAGGCCAGGAAACGGAGAGGCACAGTCTCAAAGGAGCGCAAACCAAAAAGCCAGGCTCCAAAACCTGGAAGGATTGGGTTTGGACATTAATGCTGAGGGCAGGGACGGGAGGCGAGTGGGGCAGAGAGGGCAGAGTCAGGAACGGGGAGAACACGGAATCGGGCAAGGCTCAGTAGAGGCTGAACTTCTGCATAACGTCGCCATCAGGCCGGAAGCAGATGCTCTGGCTAAACAGCAGCCCTCTTCGCCCCCCCGAGGCACTGCAGGTATGTGAGCTCGCCTCTCAGCCCCGCTGTCGATGGGATTAGGGCATCCCCTGTGGGGAAACTAGGGGCTCTGTTTTCTAATATTTTTATTTTACTCAAAAGTATACATATAATACATTTAGTTTAAGGGAGTATTTCAACAAATTTGCCACTAAAATAAATGTTTACTACGAAGAAATTGTCTCAAGTGTTCCCCATTTACACTTTCCAGAGGAGTCTTTTCAGTGCTGAAGCTCACTTTTTTGTTATTGACCTCCATATATTCCTTGACTTGCTAATGGTGATAGCTGTGGGCTTTCAGAATCAAATGATACCTACTGACTCCCACAAAGAAAGACAGGGAACTAGCCCTCTTTTACAACAACCACAAGAAATGCTGTAAGGACCATCTTCATTCATTCTTTACGCAGACCCCATCCTCTCAAAACAATCGTATCACCTTAGTGTGATAGAGTTTGACCTTAGTGTGTGTAATTTCTGTTTAGAGTGGAGCTGAATTCTACTCTGAGTTCTGATTGTATAGCTAAATAATAATCATGTTATAGAAAAAGGGATAAGCAAACTTTCTCTGTAAAGGGCCAGATAGTTTGTGTTTCAGGCTTTGTGGGTCATCTGGTCCCTGTTACAAGTACTCAGCTCTTCATTGCACCGAGAGAGCAGTGATAGTAGTATTCCAATAAAACTTTATTTATAGATACTGAAATTTGAATTTCAAATAGCTTTCTCGAGTCACACAATATTATTTTGATTTTTTTCAACCATTTAAAAATGTAAAAACTATTCTTAGCTGAGGGAAGTCCAAAAGCAACAATAGTTGGGCCAACCAAATTTGTCAACACCTGGATATGGTATTAGCAGGTTATTTCCTAAAATCCCTTTTTTGTCATCAAATTACTGTGAACAGCTGCTGGGCAAAAAAGGTATATTTTATTACTCAGAGATGATTATATTCAATAAGTTATTTTGAACTTCATAAAACTGATATCTGAAATGCAGTATCTTGGGACACAATTATTCAAACATTACTAGATCCACTAAGGAAAAGCCTACAGTGAACATAGAAGAAAAAAATTTTAACACTTGGCAGGGTGTGGTGGCTCACGCCTGTAATCCTAGCACTCTGGGAGGCTGAGGCAGGCAGATTGTTTGAGCTCAGGAGTTTGAGACCAGCCTGAGCAAAAGCGAGACCCCGTCTGTACTAAAAATAGAAAGAAATTATATGGACAGCTAAATATATATATATATATATGTATATATATATATATATAAATTAGCCAGGCATGGTGGTGCATGCCTGTAGTCCCAGCTACTCGGGAAGCTGAGGCAGGAGGATTGCTTGAGCCCAGGAGTTTGAGGTTGCTGTGAGCTAGGCTGACGCCACGGCACTCTAGCCTGGGCAACAGAGTGAGACTCTGCCTCAAAAAAAAAAATTTTTTTTTAACACTTTATTCTTTTTTTTTGAGACAGTCTCACTCTGTTTCCCAGATTAGAGTACAGTGGCATGATCATAGCTCACTGCAACCTCTAGCACCTGGGCTCAGTGATCCTCCTGCCTCAGCCTCCCCGGTAGCTCAAACTACAGGCATGCACCACCATGCCCAGCTTATTTTTTAATTTTTTTGTAGAGATGGGGTCTCGCTGTGTTGCCTAGGTTGCTCTTGAACTCGTAGCCTCAATCGATCCTCCTTCCTTGGTCTCCCAAAGTGCTAGGATCACAGGCAAGAAGCACCGTACCCACCCTTAGCACTTTATTCTTTATAGTTATTGAAAATTTTAGTATCACCGACCAATACAAATACCAAAAAAAAAAAAAAAACCCACACACATCACCCTGATTTATGTTAAAATATGGGAAAAGAACTTTGCAATTCACAATGAGTTATCTTCAATCTTGAAGCATCTTTAATGTTATGTGTTCCCCAAAATTTATATGTTGAAATTCTAACCCCCAAGGTGATGATGTTAGGAGGTGGGCCTTTGGGAGATGATTAGGCCATGAGGGATGGGATTAGTGCCTTTATAAAAGATGCCGCAGAAAGCTGCCTTGCCCCTTCCACCACGTGAAAACACAGCTACAAGGTGCTGTCTCTGAGTCAGAAAGCTAGCCCTCACCAGACACTGAATTTGCCTTGACCTTGAACTTCCCAGTCTTAAGAACTATGATAAATAAATTTCTGTTGTTTATAAGGTACCCAGTTTATGGCATTTTGTTATAGCAGCCCAAATAGCTGGTTTCTTAGGAAATTGGATACCTGGGCAAAGGTTATACAGTTGACCCTTAAACAACACAGGTTTGAACTGTGAGGGTCCACTTATACATAGATTTTTTTTCTGACCAAGCACAGATCAAAAATACAGTATTCATGGGAGACCCAAGTATATAGAGGGCCAACTTCTCCTGTATTTGGGTTCTGCAGGGCCAAATGTGGCCTTCAGAATACATGGGTTTTTGGTATACTGGGGCAGGGGAGTTCTGGAACCAATCCCTCAAGTATATGCAGAAAGGACTGTATGTATTAAGTGACATGGCATAAAATAAAATAAATTATAATGTCCTTGCTTTATGGTTATTATAGGTTCTGGTGTAATGACATGGGATTAAACTATGTCATTCAGCTTAAATAGTTTTGCTGGCTTTTCATTACTGTGACAAAAAGTGTGTGTGTGTGTGTGTGTGAGTGAGAGAGAGAGAGAAAGAGAGAGAGAGAGAGAGAGAGAGAGAGTGAATTTATGACAGGAACACCGCCATTTGAATAAATTTACCCAATTGCGTCGTCTTTTTTTAATACCATCTGAAAACAATGAATGAATATCATGTTTCCTGTTTCTTCTTTTTTCCTGATACTGAGAGCTTATCTTCTCTATTTCCGCTAATTTTCCTTTCTCCCCTTCTTCCCTTTACTCTCTTCTGCTCATTTTCCCTCTCTTTGTGTCATGCCTGGAAGGGCATTAGACTCTTCTATATCTCAACTCCACTTGCCCTTCCACAGAAATCACAAATCCTTGCTTTCTTCATGCCTTCTCTCCATTTCTTTCATTCATTTCTTCTTTTGTTCTTTTTTCCTCTTCCAAAATTACAATAAGATGAGAACAATTAACTTGTGTTTTCATTTTTTTCATTCTAGACTTTCAGTTGTGGTATTAATGAAACAATAGGGCAATTCTGGAAATTTTAGTTTAAGGTAGCATATCTATTTAAATTTTAGTCTTTTCTAAGTCTCCTTACTTCTTTATCCATATGATTAACCCCACCTAGCCAGGTCCTTTGGGTCTCTGTGCTCTTTTATTGTTTTATTCATAGAGTTATTTTTCTACCACCACCCTCCCTTTGTCGTTATCTCTCCTCCAGGAATACCATTTGGTTTCAGGTTGAAACCTCGCTTTTCAGGCAGTGTAGCTAAGAACCTCAGACAGACCTGGGTTGAAACAAGCTTTGCTGCTTATTAGCTGTGTGACCAGGAAAATCTTTTTTTTTTTTTTTTTTTTTTTTTTGAGACAGAGTCTTGTTCTGTTGCCCGGCTAGAGTGAGTGCCGTGGTGTCAGCCTAGCTCACAGCAACCTCAAACTCCTGGACTTAAGTGATCCTACTGCCTCAGCCTCCCGAGTAGCTGGGACTACAGGCTTGCGCCACCATGCCCGGCTAATTTTTTCTATATATATTTTTAGTTGGCCAGATAATTTCTTTCTATTTTTAGTAGAGATGGGGTCTCGCTCTTGCTGAGGCTGGTCTCGAACTCCTGAGCTCGAAAGATCTACCCGCCTCAGCCTCCCAGAGTGCTAGGATTACAGGCGTGAGCCACCGCGCCCAGCCAACCAGGAAAATCTTTAGCCTCCCGGACTCACTGTTATCTTACCTCTAAAATGGAGACAAATAGTAGTCTCTGCTTCACAAGGTTACTTAAAGGAAATAATGCTTTGGGGGTTAATGATTTTCTTATGGGCTGTCTGCCTAAGTCCTTTCCATCTCCATCAGCTCATCATCAGCTTAGATTTGTCATACCCCACATCTCTCAAAAGCTTATGCTTCTCTTTACCTCTGTCCTCTGTCATCCTCCTCCTGCGTTCCCAAACTTCCTTTTGTTGTGAGATCACCAGTTCCCACATGCAGACCTTTATGTCTGGGCCATAAATTATTTATCTCCTTGGAATAGGTTACCATAGAATAGCTTGAGTATAATTCAGTTATATTATAATTTCCCTGACCCAATACAATATTACTGTCCCCACTAGTACTACCTCTCTGTTACTTGCTATTTTTTAAACAGATGAGTACTAGTTAACTTAATAAAATAAATTAATAAATAAAATAATAAATAAATTTATAATGACACTGTTCATTTGCATGGCACTTGATAATTGACAAAGTTGTTTCACATTTTCTTATTTAATTCTTATAACCTACTTACCAGGTAAATTTTATCATCACAGTTACAGATGAGAAAATGGAGGTTCAGAGATGTTAAGTGACTTGACTTTGTAGTAGTAAATAGTGGAATCAGGATTTAAACCCCAGGTATTTTGGACTCCATACTCTTTCCTCTATATCACATAGCCTACGAAGAGTGTAGGCAAAACTGAAGGTAAAATTTGTCTTTGGCTTTTGTAGCTGCCTGTTTTCTGCCTTTTGTCCCCTCACCATTCCCATCTGTGGTGGCAACTATGATGTGCCACCCAGAAACTCCTTCAGGAATGAAGGACGTACTCCCCCAGCTGCTCAGAGTGCTGCCAGCAAAAACCATCAGGGATTGCCTCTGCTGAAGATGGCTGCCTTGCTCAAGGTGACCCCTCTTGCCAGGGCTGGCCACAGCTAATGATTGATCAACATAAGGGTGTAAAAACATTTCCTCCTGGTCCCAACTAGGGCTAACTGTGAAAGAGGGTTGGTTAAGATTCAGATTGCACTGTAGCTCAGTTTCTCTCTCAGCCCAATCACGTTTCTTTTCCTTTCCTCACCTTCCACAGCTGTTGATCCCAAGAACACTCCCTAATAAACCTCTTCCATGCTAATGTTTCAGAGTCAGCTTCTTGTAAAACTTGACCTCCAACCCATGATGTGTACAATTCCAAAGACCTTGGATTTCAGGATCAGTTAAACTAATCCCTACTTAAAGGTCATCTGATAAGAGCTTATCCTCTCAGATATACTTTCATTTTAATAAGGTCTCAAATTGAAAATTCTAAGATCCCTAGGAAGAAGCCTCTAATAATGAAATAAGTATGGCAAGTGCTACCCTCTAATGTGGCTTTGGAAGTTGTTGTGGGACCAATGCATATTTTGCAAGTTGATTTTTTAAGGCTTTATTTTAATAACCATTTATACATTTCAATTACAGTAATGTAAATCTTGGTATTTTTAGTCTTTTCTGAGGTCCCCTCCCCACCCCCAAATATTGAGCATCCTTGTTATGATAGGCAGCCACTGTGTGGATACAAAGCTTAGACAGAGTGCCTGCTCTCAAGAAGCTTACAGTCTAGCAGGGTCAACAGATATCTAAATAATTAACCCTAGTGTCACATGATAAGTGCTAGGTCAGAACCATTTAAAGTGCAATGAGAACACAGAAGGAGCAATTCTGCCTGTCGGAGAATGGAAGAATCAGAACACTCAGAATCACGTATAAACTTCGCCCTGAACAATAAGCAGGTATCCCTTTATAGAAAGAGGTGTTGTGAAGGGGAAGAGGGCCACTCTAGGCCAAGGAACTAAGCTATGCAAAAGCACAGAAGTATGAGACTGGATGGTGTTATTTGGGAAATATGGTGTGGATAAAGTTTAAGGTGAGGGGTGGCAAGGGAGGTTAGACTGACGAAAATAATTTCAAGCAAGATTGAGAAGAGCTTTGAATGCCAAGCTTAAGGGTTAAGTTGTATCCTAGGGCAGTTGTCTACCATATGTAGGTAAAAGAGTTACATGACCAGATTTATATTTAATAATAATTCTGGCAGGAAAAT
Source organism: Lemur catta (assembly GCF_020740605.2). NCBI lineage: Eukaryota > Metazoa > Chordata > Mammalia > Primates > Lemuridae > Lemur > Lemur catta. The sequence continues at coordinate 77,397,251 of NC_059128.1, read as the reverse complement.
AGACGATGAATATGAGCAAGAGAATGGAAACAAGGAAACCAATTAGGAAGGCTGCTCTTCTCTAATTTGGATGAGAAATACCAAGGATTTGTACCAGACAGGAGGAATACAGATAGATAGGCACTGCTATTATCCCACACAAGAAAAAACATCCCAGAAAAGGGCACCCAGGAGTTCTTAATTCTGATTGCTCATTAGGATCACTTGGGGGGGGGGTTACAAATAGCAACTAATACTCAGACCCCACCCCTTTCTAATTTACTCAAAATCACTAGCGTGAGGCCTAGCATTGGAATTTTTAAAAAGTTCCCAGGCAATCCTAAGGTATAGTCAGGGTTGAAAACCTCCAGAACAATCTATAAATGAGGATTCTAAGGAAAACAGTTCTAAGCATGGCTGCCCCAACTGACTATATCTTGGTGTGTCAAGAAAGCTAATTAATATATATTAGTTGTTGGTAATGATTCAAACAGTAAAATGGCACCTAGAAAATGACCTTGTAGCTTGGTTACTCAAAAAAGCTACTGTGAACTCAAGGTAATTGAAAAAAAAAATTACATCTTTGTAGAGCAAAATGCATAATCCTGCTCTAAACTAGGTCACCCCACACTTTGGTCTAGATCAGAAAAAAACAATGATAATTGATAAGTTTTTATCTATTTTTTCTGTTTCATGCCCTATGCAATGTCTAATATATATGCACTAGGATGTTAAAATGCATGCCAAGATGTGTGATATTTTTGTTTACTTAAGAACAGACATACTACAACATACAAGGTGGTAAGAGAGACTTAAAATTTTTTTATAGGAGGTGAGAGAGTGAAGTGGTTAAAAGCACAAATTTTTTAAATCAGACAGACCTAGGTTTTGAATCCAGGTTCTGTCACTTAGTAATTGGACAAGCAACCTCACCCCTTTAGTCCATAATTTCCTTGTCTCTACCATGGTGATAATAAGAGCTATATTGCAGGATTATTTAAGGGTTACTCTTTAAAATGCATCTAGCATCCTTAGCATAGTCTCCGACATTTCTATGTATAGGTTTTACTTCCTACCTGGGGAGCTAACAAATCAAGAAAAAAATAATTTTTAAAAAGAAACTAACAAAGCAGAGGAAGATAGGCCATGAAAACTTGCAACATGAGACAATGTTATATTTATAAATAATTTAATAGTAAATGTATCAATTAGGAACATTTCCATTTCAAATAATAGAAACCACTTCTAGCTATCTTAGACGAAAAGGTTATCTATCTATTGAAGGGATATCAGGGACTCATAGATTCTGTAGAAGGCTAAGAACGGGCTTGGAAAGCAAGCAGAAACCCAAGGAGCTGCAAAGGACCAAGAAGCAGAAGGCACAGCTATCTTAGCAGTAATACAAAAGGACATTGCTACCTGAGGATACCAAGCAGGAAAGAATTCTAACCACATGTTTGGGGATACTGTCTTCCAACAAGACTTCCACAACAGAAAGACCCCCTAACTAAAAGTGCTGATGGATGCAGGAGAGCAAGGGGGAAAAAAAGAAGTCACCTACCTGGTACTGAACACTAGCAGGCACTGTACTGAGTGAAGCCAGGCACTGAGGGCTTTAAATGAGGTGTCTTATTAATCTTCACAACCATCATGTGAGGAAAATAGTCCCATTACCACATCTGTTTTATAGATGAGGAAACCAAGTCTCAGGTTAATTCCCCTAAGGTCACACAACCAGTAAGTGGTAAAAAAAGAAATTTAAATACAGAAAGTTTGTTTCCTGGCCGGGCGCGGTGGCTCACGCCTGTAATCCTAGCTCTGGGAGGCCGAGGCGGGTGGATCGCTCAAGGTCAGGAGTTCGAGACCAGCCTGAGCAAGAGTGAGACCCCGTCTCTACCAAAAATAGAAAGAAATTATCTGGCCAACTAAAAATATATATACAAAAAAATTAGCCGGGCATGGTGGCTCATGCCTGTAGTCCCAGCTACTCGGGAGGCTGAGGCAGTAGGATCGCTTAAGCCCAGGAGTCTGAGGTTGCTGTGAGCTAGGCTGATGCCACGGCACTCACTCTAGCCCGGGCAACAAAGTGAGACTCTGTCTCAAAAAAAAAAAAAAAAAAAAAGAAAGTTTGTTTCCAGCAGCTAGGTACACAGCTACTAGTTCCTCCAAGAGGAGGAAAAGATCCCATCACATGTGGCTGGGAGATTAGTAAAGAAATTATCAAGGAGGTACTTTTTGAGATAGATAGTTTGGGTATCCCTTGAAAAATGTGTACATTTTTTAGGAAAAAACCATACTTTTACACAGATAATACATATTATAAGCTAGAAAATACAAAGTAAAAAATAGAAATTTCCACAATGATGCAAGCCAGGGATAACAAAAAATAATAATTGGTGATTAGTATGTTTTATTAAATATATTTAATACAAAATAGGTGCATTTTTTGTCTTACAAAAATAGAATCATACTGTTTTAGTAACTTGATTTTTCCACCAAACAATATATTCTGAATATCTTCCCAAGTCAATAAAAATAACCGTACAAAATTTAAGTAGTTTTCAAATTTTATGGTTTCAGGATCACTTTATAGTCTTAAAAGTTATTGGGGACCTTGAAGATCTTCTTTGTATGTGCTTTATATCTATCAATATTTACTGTATTAGAAATTAAAACTGAGAAAATATAAAAACATTTATCAATTCTTTCAAAATGATAAACCCAATACATGTTAACCTAAACATTTTAAAATAAAAATTCCTTCCCAAAACAATTATTGAAAAGTGTAACAGTGTTTTACATTTTTGCAAATCTCTTTAATATCTGGCTTAGTAAAAGACGGCTGGGTTCTCATATCTGCTTCTGTATTCAATTTATTGTGATGTATTGTTTTGGTTCAAGTATATGAAGAAAATATGAAGACTTCAATTTTATCACAGACAACAAAAACTGTCAGTTGTCTTCCTTGAAGAGAAAGGCTTATTTGTTCATATTTGAGAAAATGCCTGCCAAATAATCAAGTCTGAATAATCACAGTTGTATCTGTCAGTTCTTTTAAGTAAAAATGGTGTTCCATGATAAAAGTGGCTGTTTCAGCTAGCAACTCAATGCAGAAGTGCTTCTCCTCAAGTCATACTTTTGTACACAGCAGAAAAACTTTATGCATGCTTCCCATTTCATCATACAGAATAATTTTAAAAGACACAGGTTGAGATTCATAAAGTTACTAGTTTTTACTACTTCATTAAGGCTGTTCTTAAGGGAAACAGTCTTCCCTTCTCCTCTTTTTGAAAACTACTACTAGTTTACTTTGGTGACTAGTTCAGTTTGGTGCCATTGCCTTGATTTTGTGCTAAGAGGCCAGCAGTTTCAACCATCAGGATTTCCCCCCAATCAGTGCAAATACCAACATGGTTTTTAAAAAGCAAGTACTTTTAAAAATTTTATTTATTTATTTATTTATTTATTTATTTATTTATTTATTTATTTATTTTTGAGACAGAGTCTCGCTTTGTTGCCCAGGCTAGAGTGAGTGCCGTGGCATCAGCCTAGCTCACAGCAACCTCAGATTCCTCGGCTTAAGCAATCCTACTGCCTCAGCCTCCCGAGTAGCTGGGACTACAGGCATGCACCACCATGCCCAGCTAATTTTTTTTTCCTATATAGATTTTTAGTTGGCCATATAATTCCTTTCTATTTTTGGTAGAGACGGGGTCTCGCTCTTGCTCAGGCTGGTCTCGAACTCCCGACCTCGAGCTATCCACCCGCCTCGGCCTCCCAGAGTGCTAGGATTACAGGCGTGAGCCACCACGCCCGGCCTAAATTTATTTTTTAATTAAAAAAAAATTTTTTTTTTCTTCGCTGGTAGAAGTTCAATTAACTTCCCCCTTCCCACTGTGGAGGAAGGCAGTTTTGCATTTATTAAGCAAATTCATCTCAGCATTCAGACTGCCTATATGTATTTGCCTTTTGGATTCATCTCTGAACCAATTGTGGCTTCATACATACGCTCTCATTAATTGAATTAAATCTTTGACATGACACATGTTCATTTTATATTTGCATGACACTTATGATTTTACCTTTTTACAAAAAGATATGCTTTTAACATTGCTAATAGCAAGTGCACCCCAAGTATAGTGGCCGCTGGCAGTCTGGGTGTTATCCAGAGATAACCACCCTTTCTTTGAGCATATGCGAAGAAAAGGATTGACTGTTGATTGGAGGCCTACCTCCTGAAGGAATCAAAGATACCAGGAAATAGGAGGCCCAACATGGGCTGACTGAATGCGTAGCACCAATCTGAATATACAGATGTATAAGACACGGTCACTAAATTTTAAACTTTTAAAGCTGGACTTTTGATAAATTAATGCACACCTTACTTCCAAAAGTCTAGCTCAAATGAGAGTTTCTGGGAGCGAGAACGGTAAAACGTGAGAAGGTGGTTTGCAGATAGTGAGTCTGACAGATGCCTCAACTCTCATTGCTTTCCCCAATCTTACAAAAAACACGGAGTACTTACCAGTTTAACAGCAAACATAATCCAGCACCTACTTCCCAGCCCTGGAGAAACTGTCCCAATATGATAGGGAATGCAAAGAAATAAAATACATGTTTCTACTTTCAAAAAACTTAGGACTTATCATCTGGAAGGGATCGCAGCCATGCTGTAGCATCCAAGTCCTAGGGGGCCTGAGGCTGAGTGGACACCAGGAGTCAGGCATCCAATCCCAGGTCCAGGGCGGTTGCTTTCTGGCTCAGTCATTTCCATTCTCACTCCCTTATTTTTACATTTCCTTAGTTCTCATTCCTGCGCACCGTACAGGCCACACCTGAAGCTTGTTTAGAGAGGCCTGGGTCCACGCCGCCTGCAGAACTCTCCACCTGGTTCGACAGCCTGACAACGCGGCTTGAACCTTGCAGCAGCCCATAGGCCCCATTGTTTCTCTTCCGGAGCTCAGCTGGATGGATCTCTTCATTTTAGCCTGGGAGGCTTGTGACTAACAGCTGCCTTTTCTTAAAAAACTACCAGTCATTAAGTGCCATCGTCCAGAGGAATTAATTCTAGCCTCCGCATCCCTTCAAACCTCTTCAAGCGCCCCTGCATAATTTTTTATATTACTATAGTTTTCCCATCAAAGACTTGGTAACTCTCAGGGGGACTGTGGACCACACTTTGGACAATTAGTGTTGTACAACATTTTTACTGGCTGCAGACTATTATGTTGTATGGGTAAACAGTATATTTGGCCAATGTTCTTTATTGTTGGGCATTTAAATTGTTTCCAAGTTTCCTCCATTACCAATAATCATGTAGTTAAGACTTTGCTTGCATTCTGAATTATTTTTCCAGGATAAAGTCTTAAAAAATGGAATTGCTGACCAAAGAATATGCATTTTTTTAAAGAGCTTTCTGAATGTTGCCACATTGCTTTCCAAGAGGTTTACCAATTTACACTTGCATTTTGCATAATATGATTATCCTTCCAGGTTCTCACCAACGCTGATTTTCTTTCTTTAAAAAACTTGCCAAATTTACAAGCAATAAATGGTATCACATTTTGTTCAATTTGCATTTCTTTGCTTACTAGTTAGGTTTTTCCATATATTTACAAAAATTGGTGAGTTGTGTTTTCTACTGGAATAGAAAATAGTCTTCGGGATTTTATCTTTTGATCTGTCATGCACATTGCAGACATTTCTTTCCAGTTTTTATTTACCTTTTAACTTTGTGTAGTTTTTTATCAATTTATTTCGTTCAAGAGCTGCATGGTATTTCATAACACGGATGTACCATGGTTTATTTTTGATTCCCTCTACAAGATGATGGATGACCAGGTTTCCAATTTTTCGTTATTTTCCCACCCCCACCCCCAAAACAAGGCTGAGCCCTGAGCTTTTTTGTAGGCATGTAAAAGTGCCCACGGGGTATACTTCTAAAGATGGAAGATCTGTGAGTACTTTGTTTTCATTTTGTAGGCTCTGTGTAACCACCACAGGTACCTCGGGAGATAAAGCACGGGAAAGCCAACGACCGGCCAGCCGAGACAGGTTCCTGCTTAGCCCCTGACCGTTTTCTTCCTTTGATAATGGACGCTGAATTTATTTTTTACCTCGCAGATACAACAGTTTTCAGCACCAAACCCAGGCATACCAACACTCAGCCACCAAACACTACGCTTAATAAAGCAGAGGAAAAAAAACCCTCCAGCCCCTTCAGGTCATGACGCTTGCTTCCGGGAAGCGGACCGGAAGCCGTTCCTCGAGTCTGCGTCAAACCCGACCTCAGGGGCCGTCGTAAAAGTGTCGTCCCTCGTCTCTGCGACTGGCCACAGGTTTCCGCTCGCCTCTGGCCAGGGGTCGGGAACTGCAGGCGTCAGTTTCCCTCAAGATGGCTGACGAGGAGGCCGGGGGTGCGGAGAGGATGGAAGTCAGCACCGAGTTGCCCCAGACCCCACAGCGACTAGCGTCTGTAAGTCCCTGTAGGCAAGTTCCTTTTGTCCTCCCCCCAGCCCCTCCCTGCGGCCGTCAGGAGGGTGTGGGGCTTCACCCTTATGGCGGCCCTGGGGAGGGGGAGTTACAGGCATTGATCTGGGAAGAAGCCACCGAATGAAAAGTTAGTCGTAGCCCACATTTCTGCAAGCCAAGTCTACGGAATATCATGTCTTTGTCATGTGTTAGTCTTGACGAACTCAAGCATGCATGTCTCTGTCCTGAAGTAGAAAGAACCAGTGATGTTATTAGGTGGTTTGATATGGGGGCTGAGGCGGGATTGGGAGGAAGAGCCATTTTCCGGCAGACGAAGTGCAAACCCCTCTTAATGACGGGCATTCAGAACGAAGCACCTGGTATTGTATTGCACAGTTAGCAGGGTGAGACGTGATAGGGGCAGAGAATGCTGCCACTGTCAAGTCATGTCAAGATGTGAAGTATAAGAATTGTTGTCCTTCGATACAGCATCTTGAGATGCTTGAAGTATAAGAATTGTTGTCCTTCGATATAGCATCTTGAGAACCCCACGCATAGTCCACAGTAGAGAAACCTGTCACCTGTCGCTGCCTTTTAAAGGTGAAGAAGGCATGCCTAGAAATTTCGAGTCAGAGCACTACCATTAATATAGAAATCTGTACTTTGCTTTTGTATTTTGAAAAAATGGTAAGGCAGAGAAAGTGAGCAAATTTGAGTCAGTAGTCTAGCTACAGGGAGAAAGCTGTAGGTAAGAGGTAGGGAGCAGTGTTAGGGGAATGTTCTGGATGCTCCCAGGCATCTAGTGGGGAGATATATAGGAAATATTCAGATATCTATCACTACATGATGTTTTATCAACTTGTCTTTATAGCTGCATATAGAAAAATATGGGATGTACACCTCTTTCTGAAGTTTCTTTGGTTTGTAGTTTTAATAAAAGCGTTTTTGAAGTATTTTAACCCTGCAGACACTTGAGCATTGTTTTATGAGAGAACAGAGTGAGCTACGGGATGAGTCAACTCCAGGGACTGGAGAGACTGGCTAGGAGATAGAAACCTGGTAGGGAGGGAGTTGGAATAAGGGTTTTGCCACTGTGCCAATGCATGCAGTCTTCCTCCATCTCAAATAGCAGTTCAAACTCACTTCACTACTAACAGTGAAGGAGGAAACATCTGTTTGAGATGATAAGGAATGAGAAGATAGGACATGTTTAGAAGGAGCTGAAACATCTGGTCTTAATGGTAGCTTGTGTGCTTTACATATTAGAAGGAGTGGAGAAATTGTGTGCTGAGGTTAGAAGAGTTGTAGTTTTGTATCTGAAGATGACTAATATTTATCTAAAATATTTGATATAATAATTCCTTTCAGATGATACGGTAAAACCTTCTCATTCTGGATTCCATTAATTTGAAATTGGAGATGATGGTACAGGGATTGATTAGAGTTTATGTGGCAACTGTTTACTTTTTACTTCAGGAAATATTATTTGACCACTGAATCCTGTGTAATAGGAATATTTTTAAAATTAATAAAAAAAACAAAAAGGAAATATTATTAGATTTCTTTGGGCAGGGCTTTGGGTTTTATAAAGTAGTAGACAGTGTAATATAGCTTCAGGGAACGCACAGTCTAGTGACACAGATAATACAAGTGCTTAAAGAATTTTAATTCAAGACAGGGTAAGTAGATGAAGACCTGTGACCGTTAAGCCTCCTAACCCCTTTTTTGGCTTGTATCTCTCTATCTTCTGAAGACCCTACAGATCATTCTACCTTTCTTTTCTTTTTAAAGCTACTATCTTCAATTTTATTCTGGCAGTGGACCAAGATATTGACTTCTCAGTTTACTACTTCTTCGCTGTTAAGCAGAGCAAGCTCAGTTGGGTTTTATCACCACCATCTGAGTGATTTGCATTTTAAATCACCAACAGACACAAGGCAAAACAAAAATAAATAATATGGGACAGTTACAGAGATTTAGGATATCTTACCAGTTCCATTAGAGTCTTATCCCTGGTTATGGTTTCTCATTTCCTTAAATCAAACTTTCTTCTTAGACCCAAGGTCATTTTTCTGTCATATTGCTATCAGCGAGCATGAAGGCTGTCATATTTCTAACATTACCCAACATGCAATTAGAGTGAAATAATAGGTATGAATTACTGGGCATTTATAAAAGCCATTCCTTAAGAATCACCAGGGGAACTGATTCTGTAGGTCTGGGGTAAAATCCAAGACTCTGCGTTTTCACAAGTATGCAATCTTCCTTCACCCCCAACAGCAGTTCATACTTCACTATTGGTAGTGAAAGAGGAAGATCTATATGAAATGGTAAGGACTGAGAAGTTAGGACAAGTTTAGAAGCAGCTCTGAACCATCTCATCTTAATGGTAGCTTGCATTTTTTACATGTTAGCTGGAGTGGAGAGATTGTGTGCTCATGTCAGACGAACACAGAGAACAAGAACAGGAATGATTGAATTTCAGGGGTAGACGATAGAAGAAGAACTGAGTAAGGACCTGGAAATGGAAAAGCCAAGCAGGTAGGAGGTGAGAGTAGTGCAGTTTCATAGGGTGTAGTTTTGAGGAGGGGGTGGTTTATTGGGTCCATGTTGATACTGAAAGAGAACTGAGAAAAATTGGGAATCTGGAGGATATTTGGAGCGGTGTGCCAGAACTTCTGCCTTCTGTCTTTGACTGGATTTTCTTCCTAAGTCCATCTCAGAAGGTATCTCTTGGCATGGTACTAAACTCTTTCTTTTGCCTGTCTATACCTTCTGCCTAGTTGATTTCATCCAGTTCTGTGACTTTAAATGCCATCCATATGTGTTCAGTTTCCAAATTTATATCTCTATGTCATTTCACTTTTGAACTCCAGAATCATAAATCCAGCTGTCTACTTGACAACTCCACTTGGATGTCTCATAGGTGTTTCAGACATGGGGAGCTATTAGGAAGTTACTGCTGTAACCCAAGCCATAGTTGATGATAGCTTACACTAGAAAGATTATCACTGGAGATGGAGAGAAGTGGATGAATTTGAGGGAGATTTTGAAAGTATGAAAGAAGCAAAATGTCTTGCTGATGGGTTAGGCATGAGAGAAAAAACAGATGACATCTGGATCCCTAATTTTTGCCTTAAGTATTCATGCCAGTAGTTGTATCATATCCTGAGAAGAAGGACCAGGTTTTAAGAGGGGAAAGGAGGCAGGCAGATCAAGAGTCTTGTTATCCCTGTATCAGTAGATGACACTTCCATAATAACTCTTGGACACAAATAACTCTCTGTCTCCACTTCACCTCTTGTAGTCCAGGCCTATGTGTTGCCTGGGCAACTGCAGTGACCTCTTAACTGGTCTCTTTGTTTCTACTTTTGCCCTTTTCCAGTCCATTCTCCATGGAGCAACCAGAGTACTCTTTTTAAATCCAATCATGTCAGTCTCCTGCCTAAATCCTTCAGTGGCTTCCCATTGTACTTGGAATAAAGTCTAAACTCATTACAAGCCCTTCAAGACTAGGCGAGGTCCAGCCTCTGTATCTCTACCACATTTCCTGTTACTTTCTCCTCACTCCCTTTGAGCCACCCTGGCCTGTTAGTTTCTAAAACAAGCCCAGGAGCCTGCCCATGAGTGAGACCCCATCTCTACAAAAAAATAGAAAAATTAGCTGGGCGTGGTGGCGTGCTTTAGTCTCAGCTGCTCAGGAAGGAGGCTGAGGCAGGAGGATCGCTTGAGCTTAGTTTGAGTTTGAGGTTGCAATGAGATATGATTACACCACTACACTCTGGCCCTAGGTGACAGAGCAAGACCCTGTCTCAAAAAATAAACAAATAAATAATAAAAATTAAAAAAAAGAAGCCCACGCTGTATCTTGCTTCAGGGTCTGTACCTTTGCTTTGCTGTACCCTTTTCCTATAGTGTTTTTTCTCTGCTTTTTCTTGAAACACACTCTGTCTAAAAGATGGGTTCCTCTTACGCTCTGTCAAAGCACTCTGTTTATTTCTTCTACTGTACTTATTACAATCTGTAATTACTGTATTATCTTTATATACTTACTGAAATGTCTGTCCCTTCCTCCACAATGTAAGTTCCATGAAGGCAAGGGTCATGTGTGACTTGACTTGTTCATTGATGTATCTTGGTATGTGCTTGATACAGAAGACACATATTCTTAAATAAATGAATAACGGAGGATCAACATCAATAATTTCCTTTAGCAAGATTGGTAATGATTGGGGGATGAAGGTTGTGAATAGAGGAAGGAAGGAGAGATTGAAGGGGCATGTTAGGGTAGTGGTTAACCTTGGAGTCTAGCCTGAATAGGGAGGTATGGAAAGCCAAAACATGAATTCTGGTGGAGAATTGGTAGGATTTTAGGTATTAAAAGTCATAAGGTTGATTTAAGTGGAAGGACTGAATGTTATGGTCAGAAAGGGGAATTTTAGAGTTTGAGTACATGGGGGCACATCAGGTTTTCGTGATGGTACAGCCAGGTTAAAATGCAGCTCTTCTCTTATGTGTTCCTATAGCATCCTTTCCATACTCCAGCTATACCCTACATTGTCTGTTTACTACCTGTCTTTCCTTCTAGGCAGTTGTTCTCAGCTGTATCTCCAGTACCTAGCACGTTGCTTCAAAATTTTTATTGAGTGAATGAAGAGACACTATCTGAAGTGGAGTAGAGGTGATGGTAATAGGAATTGAGGAGGTTAAGAGATATTGAGACATAATTTACGTATAATAAAATGCATCTGGCCAGGCACCACCCCTGTGATCCTAGCACTTTGGGAGGTGAAAGTGGGAGGATGCTTGAGCCCAGGAGTTCAAGACTAGCCTGAGCAACTTAGCGAGACCAGGTCTCTACAAAAAAAATTAAAAAATTAGCCAAGCATGGTGGTGCATGCCTGTAGTCCCAACTACTCAGGAGGTTGAGACAGGAGGATCCCTTGAGACTGGGAGTTTGAGGTTGAAGTGAGCTATGATAGTGCCAGGGCACTCTAGCCTGAGCAATAGAGTGAGACCCTGTCTTTAAAAAAACAAAACCAAAAATTCATTTTTAAGCATTTGCTGGATAAAGTTTGAAAAACATGTACTTGTGTGACTACCACCAAATCAGGATATAGGACATTTCCATTATTCCCCAAAGTTGTCTTGTATCCAAATAGTGGGATTTTTTTTTAAGTTTAATATTGTTATGCTTATGTAATAGTAATTATGGAAATCAAGAAAAATTTATCCACAGTCTTATATGTGTAGGGGATCTTTAAAAGATAACATAATTTTTTGATAGTTGACTTTAAAATAGAAGTGAGAAGTTATATGTGATTTCTATTGGAGGTGATTTTCCTTAGAAATTTGGATCTATATCGTTTTAGACCAGAGCACAGCTTTCTGTAGTAAGGACACATTTTGAGTGGGAAAATTATGATGAAAACCTAGGTCTCTTGAGTCCTTGAAGTGCCTTGCCACCAGATCGTAGCAAGGCCTAATGTCTGTTGTTTTTTCATCATCTCATAATTTCTATTGTGGGCAGTTAGGAAATTCTGATTTTCAGTACCAAATTTTATAGAGTTAGACATGAAGTTAAGTTCTAACTAGGTCAAAGTGACTAATTCAGTCCCACTACAGGTGTAAGAGGCTAGGGAAGGAACAGTAACTATGTGTTGATGAACTGGTGCTGGAAACTGACTTCTCATGTTTAATAACAGACATCATCTTGCAAATAAAAAGATTTTTTTCCTCGGTATTGCATAGAGAGTCTGTCTGGATAGATATGTATATAAATCAGTGATACAGATGAACCAACAAAATGCAGGCATATCTTGTTTTATTGTGCTTCACTTTGTTGGTGCTTTGCAGATTCTGCATGTTTTACAAATTGAAGGTTTGTGGCAACACGGCATCTAGAAAATGTATTAGCACCATTTTTCCAGTAGTATGTGGTCACCTCATATCTCTTTGTCATGTTTTGGTAATTCCTGCAATATTTCAAACTTTTTTCATTATTATATCTGTTTTGGTGATCTGCCATCAGTATTTTTTGATGATACTATTGCAATTGTTTTGGCACACCACAAAATGTGCCCATATAAGATGGCAACTTAAACATTGTGTGTGTTCTGACTGCTGCACCTATTCCCCTATCTCTAGCCCTCTCCTTGGGCCTCCTTATTCTCAGAGACATGATGATATTGAAATTAGGTCAATTAATAGCCCTGTAATGCCCTCTAAGTGTTAAGTGAATGGAAGAGTCAAACATCTCTCACTTTAAAACAAAAGCTGGAAATGATGAAGCTTAGTGAGGAAGGTATATTGAAAGCTGAGATAGGCCAACTTGCACTAAGCAGTTAGCCAAGCTGTGAATGCAAAGGAAACATTCTTGAAGGAAATAAAAAGTGCTACTCCAGTGAACACATGAATGATAAATCAAATCAGCCTTCTTATTGATAAGGAGAAAGGTTTAGTGGTCTGGATAGAAGCTCAAACCAGCTATAACATTTCCTTTAAGCCAAAGTCTAATCCAGAGCAAGGCCTTAACTCTCCAATTCCATCCATGAAGGCTGAGAGAGGTGAGGAAGCTGCAGAAGAAAAGCCTGAAGATAGCAGAGGTTGGTTCATGAGGTTTAAGAAGCCTTTTCTATAACATAAAAATGCAAAGTGAAGCAGCAAGTGCTGATTGATGGAGAAGCTTCACCAAGTTATCCAGCAGATACCTGCTAAGATTGATAAAGGTGGTTATACTCAACCACACATTTTCAGTATGGATGAAATTACCTTCTATTGGAAGATGACATCTAGGACTTTCATAGCAGAGGGGAAAAGTCAATGCCTGGCTTCAAAGGACAGACTGACTCTCTTGTTAGGGGCTAATGCAGCTGGTGACTTTAAGTTGAAGCCAGTGCTGATTTACCATCCCCCAAATCCTAGGACCCTTAAGAATTATGCTAAATCTATTTTGCCTATGCTCTATAAATGGAACAACAAGACCTGGATGACAGCACACCTGTTTACAACATGGTCTACTGAATATATTAAGTTCACTTTTGAGACCTCAGAAAGAAAGATTGCTTTCAAAATATTACTGCTCATTGACAATGCACCTGGTCACCTAAGAGCTCTTCTGGAGATGTACAAAGAGATTACTGTTTTCATGCCTGCCAACACAAAATCCATTCTTCAGCTGGTGGATCAAGAGTAATTTTGACTTTCAACTCTTATTATTTGAGAAATACATTTTATAAGGCTGCAGCTGCCATAGATAGTGATTCCTCTGATGGATATGGGCAATGTCAATTGGAAACCTTCTGGAAAGGATTCACCGTTCTAGATGCTGTTAAGAACATTTGTGATTGATGGGAGAAGGTCAAAATATCAACATGAATAGGCATTTGGAAGAAGTTGATTTCCAATCCTCACAGATGACTTTGAGGGGTTTAAGACTTCAGTGGAGTAAGTAACTGCAGATGTGGTGGAAATAGCAAGAGAAGTGGAATTAGAAGTGGAGCCTGAAGATGTGAGTAAACTGCTGCAAACTCATGATAAAACTTGAATGGATGAGGAATTGCTTTTTGCAGATGAGCCAAGAGGTGGTTTCTTGAGGTAGAATCTACTCCTGGTGAAGATGCTGTGAACCTTATGGCAAGGACAGCAAAGGATTTAGGATATTATACATAAATTTAGTTGATAAAGGAATGGCAAGGTTGAAGAGAACTGACTCCAATTTTAAAGGAAGTTCTGTGGGTAAAATGCTATCAAATAACATTGCATGCTACAGGGAAGCCTTTCTTTTTTTTTTTTTTTTTGAGACAGAGTCTCACTTTGTTGCCCGGTCTAGAGTGAGTGCCCTGGCGTCAGCCTAGCTCACAGCAACCTCAAACTCCTGGGCTTAAGCGATCCTACTGCCTCAGCCTCCCCAGTAGCTGGGACTACAGGCATGCGCCACCATGCCCGGCTAATTTTTTCTATATATATTTTTAGTTGTCCAGATAATTTGTTTCTATTTTTAGTAGAGACGGGGTCTTGCTCAGGCTGGTCTCGAACTCCTGACCTCGAGCGATCCACCCGCCTCGGCCTCCCAGAGGGCTAGGATTACAGGCGTGAGCCACTGCGCCCGGCCAGGGAAGCCTTTCTTGAAAGGAAGAGTCAGTGTAGGAAACTTCATTATTATCTTATTTTAGGAAATTGCCACAGCCACCTCAACCTTTAGCAGCCACCACCCTGATCAGTCAGCAGCCGTTAACATCAAGGCAAGACTCTGTACCAGCAAAAGTATTACAATTTGCTGAAGGCTCAGATGATCATTAGCATTTAGTTGTAAAATATTTTTTAATTAAAGTATGTTCATTCTTTTTTTTTTTTTTTTGAGACAGAGTCTCGCTTTGTTGCCCGGGCTAGAGTGAGTGCCGTGGTGTCAGCCTAGCTCACAGCAACCTCAAACTCCTGGGCTTAAGCGATCCTACTGCCTCAGCCTCCTGAGTAGCTGGGACTACAGGCATGCGCCACCATGCCCGGCTAATTTTTTCTATATATATCTTAGCTGGCCAGATAATTTCTTTCTATTTTTAGTAGAGACGGGGTCTCGCTCTTGCTCAGGCTGGTCTTGAACTCCTGAGCTCAAACGATCCGCCCGCCTCAGCCTCCCAGAGTGCTAGGATTACAGGCGTGAGCCACCGTGCCCGGCCTGTTCATTCTTTTTATACATAATGCTATTGTGCACTTAATGGATTACACAGTATAAACATAACTTTTATATGCATTGGGAAATCAAAAAATTTGTGTGACTCACTTTATTACAATGTTTGCTCTATTTTGGTAGTCTGGGACTGAACCCGCAGTATCTCCAAGGTATGCTGGTATCTTGCCTGTCCTTTCTTTGTGTATTGGGTTTGAGGGTTACTTCAGAATTCCCTTGCCATCACTTTATCTGTTTCTTTTTTTTTTTCTTTTTGTCTTTTTTTTTTTTTTGAGACAAGAGTCTCACTCTGTTGCCTGGGCTAGAGTGCCAAGGCATCAGCCTAGCTCACAGCAACCTGAAACTCCTGGGCTCAAGCCATTCTCCTGCCTCAGCCTCCCAAGTAGTGGGACTACAGGCGTGCACCACCGTGCCTGGCTTTTTGTTTCTATTTTTAGTTGGCTGGCTGATTTGTTCTATTTTTAGTAGAGATGGGGGTCTTACTCTTGCTGAGGCTGGTCTCAAACTTCTGACCTCAAGCGATCTTCTTGCCTTGGCCCACTTTATCCGTTTCTATAAAGGTGTTAATCGTATGCTGTGCTCTGTGAAATAATTTTCCTTAAGCTTTTAACCTATTGCCTCAGATGACTTTACACAACATATTAAAACCTCTTCAGTCCCAGGTGATTTAGTGTGACTGCCTATGTGTTCTTCCAAGATTTTGTGTTACCATGCCACATGTCTCTTATTGAAGAAACAATAATTATTTAATAAGCTTGGCTTTTTTTTTTTGAAAGGTGAGGCAAGTGAGATTCAATTCTTTTTTTTTTTTTTTTGAGACAGAATCTCACTCTGTTGCCACATGTAGAGTACAGTGTTGTCATCGTAGCTCACTGCAACCTCAAACTCCTGGGGTTCAAACCATCCTCCTGCCTCAGCCTCCAGAGTAGCTGGGACTACAGGTGCATGCCATGAAGCCGGGCTAATTTTTCTATTTTTAATAGAGACTGGGTCTCACTCTTACTCAGGCTGGTCTCCAACTCCTGAGCTCAAGCAATCCTCCCACCTTGGCCTCTCAGAGTGCTAGGAGCCACCACGCCTGCTACGAGCTTGGTTTCTTAAAGCATTTGGTACAGCCTTTTTTTTTTATGTTGTCACACGCCTGTAGTAAGCTGAGTGCTCATGGAAATATGTTGTACTAAGTGAACATTACTGAAAGACTTCAGAAGAGTTATTACTCTTTCCTAAGTGCCCACTTGCTACCTGGGAATGACACAGAAAGAATGGAGTCTGGTGTCATTCAGTTGAGTATAATTTTCCTTCTAATAAGTTTACTTAATGCTACTCTTCAGAACTAAGTCTATTTGACTTGTTTAGAGGAGTGGAGCCACATTAATACCACTTACTGTGTCTTTATGGACTATCTTTTAAAATGCCTTTGAACTTTAGGTATTTATGAGTAAGCTAGAAATGACTTTAGCCACAGAAGGGAAAGTCTATTAATTTATCCATTCATTTCTAATACACACATATTCTGCCTTATAATCTAAGAGAACATTTTAGTTGGTTTGCAAATTATTTATTCCATACAACAGAAAGAGGATATGAGATATGTACCTTAGAGTTTAGGAAAGCAGATTTCATTCATTCAGAGACTTCAAGGAGAGCCAAGAAAATTGGGGCATGACCTATGGTCAGAAATGAAAAAGGTAGAGGATAGCTTAGGAGGGACAGGATGCTTTCAAAAACTAAATTCTGACAGCATGCTTATACACGATCTCAACAGGAAAGAAAAGAGAGGGGCCTTGTTTGTCACATGGCTTTGTATTTGACTCTGCCTTATTTTATCAATGTCATAAACTCATAGAAGACTTATCATATTTACAGACAGCACAAGACCGACAGGGATAACAAATATATGATAAGATCAAAAAAAAAAAACTCCTTAGGCTGAATACTGTGTCAAAACTAACAAGGTAAAACTTAATTCTGATGCAAGTAAAGCCTTATACCTAGGTTCATTTGTATATAGAATTACTCTCTTCCATGTGATTGATCTAAGGGTTTTAGCAGTCTGCATGTTCACGAAGTCGTAAGTGTGATGTGGCTGCCAAAAAAAAGAATATAATCTTTTAAAGCAGTTTAGTGCCCAGGATAAGGAAGGTAATAAAATAGTCCCATTCCTCTGTGCAGAAGCTTATTGTGCATGTTCCATAAAAGGGTAATCAGTATGAAGAGTGGTTTGGATACCATGTCATTAGGGATGGCAAAATTTCATTTATAGAAATGGACAAATTTCTTTGATCTCTTCATTTCAGTTTAGCCCTGGAATGAAGAGACTAATGAGAGATATGATAGTTATCTTCATTTATTTGAAAGGCTGTTTGTTGCAAGAGCAGAATGAATTATACAGGATTATTTCAGGTAGCATAGGATAAAAGTTACAGGAAGGTAGATTTTGGCTTAGTTATGAGCTCTAAGAATGGAAGTTGGTTGAGAAGTGTTCAGATAGGCTTAGGTAGCCAACTATCAGATATGTTATAAATGGAGTTTCCTATGGGCTAAGCAGTTGAATGAGAGTTTCTTTTTGTTTGTTTGTTTTTAAATTTTATGAGTATGTCAAATAGTGTTAGAAGAAAACTTTGTATAACCAAAGATTTCTTTGTGCCTAGAGGTGCTCTAATTACTAATCTAGTACTGGCTATGAAAAATTTAGAGCCTCCAGATCTTGTTGCCACTTTAAAAAGAAAAATTAGAGAATTACAGGGCTCAAAGCTCTGTAGATGTCCAGCAGTTGTCTAAGGAAGGTCAAGTTGTGGTTTGAACAAAAGGAGTCTACTTAAATAAGTTCCTTTTTCAGAATGATGTTCCCAGACAGGCATCCAAGCCCCTGGGTCAGAGTTGAGAACATATCTTCTGGTCTCCATGGGATGAGGGAAATGTTTGGAATGTGTGGGAATTTAAATGTTGTGAGAACTTGCTTTTACAGAACAGTCATTTAGGAAAGCCTTCCCTTAATTCCAAATGGTGGGCGTGGGGAGCATTTTTTCAGGACATTGAAGTTTAAAATTCTTAATTTTATTCATGTTGCAAATGGGGAAAAATTCTGTAATGGCTGCATTGAATTTATGTTCCATGATTTATTCAACTCTTGGGACATTTAGGTTGTTTCCAGTCTTTCACTATTATAAATAATGCTGCATATAAAATACTTTCTTTATACATGTTTGCGTTTATCTGAGGGATAAATTCCTAGAAGTGGGAATGATACAGTGGGTCAGTATACATAAATTTAAAATTTTAATAGCTATCTGCAAATTACCCTTCAAAGAGAATGGGCTAATTTAATTCCCACAGTAGTACTTAACTTTAACATACTTTCCATAAAGTTTTATTGAGTTGAATTTATTTGTGAATGGAATATTGAAGTTAATGAGAGTAAACTCAGCCATATATGTGTATAATCAAATATCTGTAACTTTCCTTAGTGACCTATTGTGTAACCTTATGTAAAATCTTAATTCTAATATTGTAAGCTATAAGGCTCCTTGGATAAGTTTTTTTGTTTGTTTTGTTTTGTTTTTGGAGACAGGGCTCCCTATGTTGCCTAAGCTGGAGTGCAGTGTCTATGCCCTGGCCTCAAGCGATCTTCTTGCCTCCCTCCGTGACTGTAGGTGGGGGCACGCTGCCTGACTTTGTTAGCATTTGATAGTGCCAGTTTTTTTTATTTTAGCCACTCTAATGGGTTATGTAGAGGTATCTCATTGTCATTTTAATTTGTGTTTCCCTAATGACTAATAATCTTGAGCATGTTTTCATGTGCAAATAAGCTATCTCTAATAGTTTCTTTTGAAGAGCAGAAGGTTTTACTTTTGATGAGGTCCAATTTATCCATTTTTTTTTTTCTTTTATGGTTAGTGCTTTTTGTATTTGCAGAACTCTGGCTTATGTTTACTTTGAGCTCTTGTTAAACACTATGGTTCCCTAAAACAAACTGAGAGTATGGGGAATGCTTTGTCTGTACAGCCTGTGACTGATAATAGAATCCCCTTCACACAGCAGGACTTGGCCATTCCAGAAGGGAAGGGTAATTAGCATCCACTACAGCTACTCTTCTTTTTATCCACATATCTGTGGCATGTAGCCACCTGCTTATTTCCAAGTTAGTTTTTTAAAAATCACCTATTTCCTTTTGTATTGGTGAAGGATAAAATATACTGTTAATCACTTTGAAATTATAGAATTATGCCATTACTTGTACCCCTAGATTGTTAAGAAGGAACTTGTGAGAAAGTCTAATTTTCATCATCTTTTCTTTCAGTGGTGGGATCAGCAAGTTGATTTTTATACTGCTTTCTTGCATCATTTGGCCCAATTGGTACCAGAAATTTATTTTGCTGAAATGGACCCAGACTTGGAAAAGCAGGAGGAGAGTGTACAAATGTCAATATTCACTCCATTGGAATGGTACTTATTTGGGGAAGATCCAGACATTTCCTTAGAGAAATTGAAACACAGTGGAGCATTTCAGCTTTGTGGGAAGGTTTTCAAAAGTGGAGAGACAACATATTCTTGTAGGTAAGAATTAAAAATTTACAAGATTGGTTATAATTACAGTCTTGGTATTTTGTACCTATTTCATGATGTACTTTTCTTGGTTTATTACTATTTATGATACATTTAATCCTACTTAATTAACTTTTATTATATACTGATAAGTCTGTTTTTGCTGATACAGCTTGTTTTTGAGTATATGACTTATAGTTAAATAGTTCTGTCACTTTTTCTTCCTGTTCTCCAAAAGTGTATAAATGATTGATTTTTGCCTTGTTTGTAATGTAATCAGCATACTCTTATCTGAAACTCTTGGGGCCAGATGTATTTCAGAATTCTGAATACTTCCCCAGTAGAGTCAGGGCAGGACCCTGAATGAAACACAGCATTTCTGTAAGACATCTATGAAAATTCACAGCAAGTGATATAAAGTCTATAGTTTTATGTCACATCAGGTCATTTTTTGCCACCAAGTGAGATTTGGTGCCAAAAAAAAACAAAACCTTTCAGTTTCAAGCCTTTTTGAACTTCAGAATTGTGGATAAGAGATTGTGGACCTATAGGAACAGTTGAAATTTAGTTGAATAGAAGAGGCCACTGGTAGGGAAACTGGACAAAAAGCTTTAGCTTTTTGTTCTTATGAGAGCAGTTGCTTTAAAACCAAACATCCAACTTACACATTCAAATGTGGCTAAAATGAGGCTAAAATTACGCTGACTATATTATCTTTGTTCAAAATATTTTTGGAACTTAATTTTTGAGGCATTTCCGTATTCAGTTTGTGTACCATGCAGGAAACTCATTCACATGGTATTATAGTCATACCTTAAGCATCAGTGGGAATCATTTATATTTTTTAATCTAATTTTTGATCTTTTTCAGGGACTGTGCAATTGATCCAACGTGTGTACTCTGTATGGACTGCTTCCAGAATAGTGTTCATAAAAATCATCGTTACAAGGTATGAAAATAGATTCATAAAATCTCTGAATTACAAGGAATCTGTCAGCCATCTAGTCCGAATTCTTGACCAGTACTTGACTTCCTGCTGTAATAGCTTTGATAATGTGGGCCTTTAGCTTCTAGTTAAACATAAATGTGATAGGATATCTATAACATGGAGGTAGCCCCCTTACAATTTTTTTGTGAAATGTATCTTTCTTTTTTCTTTTTTTTAAAGAGACAGGATCTCACTGTCACCCAGGCTGGAGTGCAGTGCCACAATCATAGCTCACTGTAGGCTCAAACTCCTGTTGAACTCCTGGGCTGATGCAAAGTGATCCTTCTATCTCAGCCTCTCAGGTAGCTAAGACTACAGGCTTCCACCACCATGCTGAGCTATTTTTAAAAAAAATATTTTGTAGAGATGGGGTCTCACTATGTTGCCTAGGCTGGTCTTGAACTCCTGGCCTCAAGTGATCCTCCTGATCACAGGTGTGAGCCACTGTGCCCAGCCCTATCACTTTTTTTTTTTTTTTTTTTTTGAGACAGAGTCTCGCTCTGTTGCCTGGGCTAGGGTGCCGTGGCATCAGTGTAGCTCACAACAACCTCAACCTCCTGGGCTCAACTGATCCTCTTGCTTCAGCCTCCTGAGTAGCTGGGACTACAGGCATGCACCACCATGCCTGGCTAATTTGTTCTGTTTTTAGTTATCCAACTAATTTCTTTCTATTTTTAGTAGGGATGGGGTCTTGCTCTTGCTGAGGCTGGTCTTGAACTCCTGACCTCAAGCAATCCTCCTGCCTCAAGCTTCCAGAGTGCTAGGATTGCAGGTGTCAGCCACCACGCCTGACCCCCGGCCCTATCGTTTTTATACAAAAGATGTATAAGGCATATGAACAGTTTAAAGAATCACTATAAAGCAAACTCCTGTTTATCCACTACTCAGGTCAAGAAATAAGTCATTGCCAGATCTCAGAAGCCCCTCATTTGTCCCTTCTGAATAACAATTGCTCTCTCCTCTCTTGAGGGAACCTCCCACCTGTGTTTTGTGATAATGGTTTCCTTGATTTTTTTTTCTATTTAGCTTATCACCAAATCATATTGAATAGTTTTATCTGTGTTTGAACTTTATATAGATGGAGTCATACTGTATATCTTTCTTATTATTAAGTAGCATTAGCTATAGTTTGTCCATTGGCCTTATAGTGTTCAGTTTATTCATTGTGCTATATATGGATATGTAAATTGTTAACAATTTGGGGCTATTATGAACAATTCTGATATGAACATTTTTGTTCATATATTTTGGTACACATATACAGAGTTTCTTTAGGGAGTATATCTGGAATAGAATTGCTGAGTTCTAGAGTATATGGATCTTCAGTCATAGTTGATAATATCAGACTGTTTTCTAAAATGATAATAACAATTTATAGGCTCTCCAGCTATATATGAGAGTTCTCATTTCTCCACATTCTTAAAAGATGTGGTGTTGTCAGTCTTTTTAATTTTAGCTAATCTGGTGGGTATATAATTAACACATTGTGGTCTCAATTATGTTTTTCTACTTACTAATGAGGTCAATGACCTTTTCCTTTCCTGTTACATTTTTAGACAACTTCATTACTTTGAGCCAAAATGTATTCCTCAAATAATAGTGCTGGTTCTATAATCTGGGCTTAGACATGGTAATTGATGTTTCTCTTTGTATATATAACATGTCTAAAGTCTTCTGTAAATGTAAATAGTATCTTGAGGTTAGGTAGACCATGTCTTCCATAAAGTTGAAACTTCTATTCATGGTTTTAGACTGGCTTCCATGTTACCGCTTCCATCTAAGGAAATAATGGGCTATAGTGATAGGTTACAGGTATTACTGTGCACTAGAAAAAACAGATTGGGGAGTCTATGCTATAGTGAAGTTAAAATGTTTTCCCAAGATTACAAAACTAATCATTGGTGGAATTCACACAGTATTGGTTATATTCCGTATTTCCCAGTCATCTCCATTAATTATAGTTTTTTCTTGTGCTGGAGAACTCAAGAAATAATGCCAGAAGTAGAGAAAAGGAGGAAGTTGTTGATTTCTTTTCATTTTTACTCTGGGAGACTAAAGGGAAGAGATGTTGAAGGCTCAAGACCTTTTAGGTTCCTTGGATTTGAAGACTCCTAAGCCTATGCTTCCCAAGCTTTGGGATTTTGTGGGTCAGTACTATTTCAGAAATCTTTGGGTAAGACATAGGGTTTTCAACTTTTCATTTGGCCAACTAAGTTGAATTTAATTTTTTAAAAAGGGCAAATGAAGAGCTATCAAAAAATACCTGCTATCTGCTATGATTTTATAAAGGAAAAGACATTTTAATTCCAGGCAAGGAGGATAATCTCAGAATAGAGCACAGTCCTTTGAACTGAATACATCTACCTCTATGAAAGAGCTTACCACATTGTTCTTCCCTTTGTGGTTTTTCTGTAGGCTAGTCAAAACTTGTCTTAATTTTTGGGAACCTCTTCATTAATCTACTTTCAGGTATTTAAAGCTTACCAGTCTACATTGCCACCACAAAGCACACTTTTATGGAATATCTTTTTTGGTTTTTGCAGAGCTCTACTTGGTGCTTAACACAGGAATTTTTAGTCATCAGAAAGATGGGCTATTGTGTGACTAATAAAAAATTATGTTTACAAGCTTAAAAAAATATCCATCAAAAGTGAGTGTGAAGAGAATAGAAAGCTTCCAGTGGGAGAGTAAGTTGATAGAAGCTTTCTGGAATGCAAGTATGTGTGGTGAAATTTTTAAAGGAAAGTGAGAGAATGACTGATAAACACGATTCTATTGAGTTTATCTCCAGAGCACCTAAGGGAATGGGACTCTGGATGATCACACAGGGAGCTTCAACAGTTTTCATGGTCTCCTAGGTTGGATATGGGTTCATTTCATTGTTCTACTTTGTAACTTACCTCTGCATTGTGTATATTCTTTTGTATAATAAAACACTTCATGAAAAGAAAAAGAACCATTTTGAAAAAAGATTGGAGGAAATAAGAAGAGCTATGTCTTGCTTTAGAGTAGGGGCAAAAGGGAGAATAATTGCAGAAGGAGACTTAAAATCAGATATCCTATGAAGAAACGACCAAGAAAAACCTTTAGTGGCAGAATATCCCAAAACAATTTTCAAGAGGAAGAAAAAAATAAAATATTGAGCTCTTTGCTCTACAGTGTATAATGTGACCCTTCTTTTTGATCTCCAGCTTTTCAATAGTTTACTCCTTAAAAAAACTTAGAGTAAAAACTCTTCATTTTCCTCCTCAAAAATACATACATGCCTACAAACATACACTCACTGTTAACGATCATTTCTTTCTTGTTAAATGAGAAAAGTGAGTTACAAAAAGAGTGTATTCCTACAATCATCTCTTCTAATAAAAAAAAAAAGAAGTTTTTCTGTTTTTCTTTCTGGCTGGGGACAAAAAAGAAAAGAGAAAAAAATAGTTTTCAAATGAGGTTTACAGAGTTGTAAAAGAAAGAAAAATATTTTTATGTTATACTTTTAAATGGAAAAAGCAAAATATATAAAATTATCCATTCAGTTTGTGATACTTCTTTTAGAACATATTGTATATTATATTTAACCATTGTTTATTTTATCATTTACATGTTATTGAGGAATTTATTTGGGTATCAGTTTTTTAAAAATGATAAACAGTATTGCAGTAAACATCTTTATGTGTAAACCATTTTTCCATATGTAGAATTATTTCCTTAGGATATGGACCTTTCAGAGAATAGAAAGACAAGCCACAGACTAAGCAAAAAAATCTTTGCCAAATGTACATCTGATAAAGAACTATTATAAAAATGTATAAAGAACTCTTAAAACTCAAGAATAAGGAAACAAACAACCCAGTTAAAAAATAGGCAGAATATCTGAACAGACACTTCACCAGGAATATGTACAAACAGTATACATACAGTAAACACACTAAAAGATATAAAATCATATATCATTAGGGAATTGCAAATTAAAACAACAATGAGATAGTACCGCAGATGTGTTAGAATGGTGAAAGTCCAGAACACTGACAATACCAAATGCTGGGGAGGATGTAGAGCAACAGCTATTTCATTACATCTTATTCATTGCTGGTGGAAATGCAAAATGGTACAGCTGCTTTGGAAGTTTCTTACAGAACTAAAACAGTTCTGTAGTTTCTTATAGAACTAAGTAGTTCAGCAGTTTTTTACAGAATTAAGCATGCTTTTACCACGTGATCCAATAATAGTGCTCCTTCTTATTTACACAAATGAGTTGAAAACTTATGTCTACACAGAAAACTGCACATGAATGTTTATAGCAGCTTTGTTCATATTTGCCAAAACTCTGAAGCAGCCAAGATGTCCTTTTTTTTTTGAGACCGAGTGTTGCTCTGTTGCCTGGGCTAGAGTGCCATGGGTCAGCTTAGCTCACAGCAACCTGAAATTTCTTGGCTCAAGCGATCCTTCTGCCTCAGCCTTCTGGGTAACTGGGACTACAGGCACACACCACCATGCCCGACTAATTTTTTGTTTCTATTTTTCATTGGCCGGCTAATTTTTTCTATTTTTAGTAGAGATGGAGTTTCACTCTTGCTGATGCTGGTCTCGAACTCCTGACCTCAAGCGATCCTCCTGCCTCCAGTCTTCCGCAGTGCTAGGATTATAGGCATGAGCCACCATGCCCAGCCCAAGGGTGTTACCTATTACCTGTCCTTTAATAGGTAAAGGACATACATAGAATAGAGTATTATTTAGTTCTAAAAAGAAATGAGCTATCAAGCCATGAAAACACACGGTGGAAACTCAAATGCATGTCAATAAATGAAGGCAGCCATTCTGAAAAGGCTATATACTCTATGATTCCAACCATATGACATTTTAGAAAAGGCAAAACTATGAAGACAGTAAAAAAATCAGTGGTTGCCAGTGGCTGGGGGATGGTGGTGAGAGGGAGTGAGGGATGAATAGGTAGGGCACAGTGGGTTTTTAGACCAGCAAAACTCTTCTGTATGATACCATAGTGATGTAAACATATCGTTGTATATTTATTAAAACCCCAAAAGTGTACAACACCAAGAGTGAACCCTAATGTAAACTATATTACATTATGTAAACTAAAAACTTTATGTAGTTCATAATAGTGTATTAACATTGGCTCATCAATTTTAACATTGACTCATCAATTGTAAGAAATGTATTAATACTATAGGAATGCAAAGTGTTATTAATAAAAGAAACTGTACAGCAGAGGGGAGAAGGGATATATGGGAACTTTGTAATTTCTGCTCAGTTTTTCTTTAAACTTAAAACTGCTAAAAAATAAAATCTAATAATTTTTAAAAATGAACTTTATAAGATTCTTGGTTCATTTTGCCAAATGGATTTAGGAAAGAATTATACAAAATGTACTACCGGTAGCAGTGCCCCAGAACCTACAGAAAACTTTTAAATTTTTAACTAAAATCTGGCTTTTAAAAAAAAAATTTCCCATTACATTTGGAGTGTATTTTGTTGATTGTTCTTAATGTCGTCTAAATTTGTCATTGCTGATTTTGGAAGGATGAGTATAGAATACTCTCGCATTGTTACTTTACTTTGTCATCTTTTTGGATAACAGGAACAAAGTCGTTTGTTGCTTATTTTGCCATCATCCTTGCAGATGAGACCGAGGTCTTTGATTTGATGAGATTAAATGCTAAGAAGTCAAGATCTCAAAAATAGCATAACTTGATCAAATAGAACCAAAACAGTGGCTGAATTTACCTAACTAGGGTTTTGTGTCTTGGGACCTGATACCAAAACCCAGGCCCGCTTATAACCTTGAGAGTGATATGATTCCAAAGCCGGTTAGAATATATCTAGAGAATGAAACAAAGCCCACTAACAATCTTCTTTTTCTCTGTCCCTTTTCTGTGTATCCCTCTATCTTCATTTGCCAAGTTGTAATGATACATTTTTGTGTCTTTCATCCCCAAATGACTATAAACCTCTCGAGGACAAGGCTCAGGTCTTGTGTACTTTATACCTCCTGTGTCTGTCATAATACTTAGGACATAGAGGCTTTCATTAAGCATTTGTTGAAATGAATTGAAGTGTTAGGATCAAAATGGCTAAATCACGGGCAAAACTGACACATAAGATTTAATTATAAAAACAAATATGAGGTTATATTTGAGCATCAGCCTGCTTTATACATCCTCTAATTATATGATGAGAATTTGTATTCATACATTGTCTTTGAAACACAGAGCATTAAAAAATTATTTACCTAAGCAATACACTAAAAACTACCTTTTAAAAATGTCAAATAATGCAGAATAGGTATAAATAGAAATTATCATTGCCTTTTTGCCCCATCATATTTTCCTCCCCAGAGGCAATACTGTTAACAATATATATCCATACCGATCTTTATTATGTTTAGTTGGGGTATTTGTGTGTATGTGTATAAATTGTATATTGTGTTTTGCAACTTGTTTTTAGCTTAAAAGGATATCATGGGGATTATTTTGTAATAAGTCTTGGCTTATGTAATTGCTATATATATTCCTTTGTGTGAATATACTATTATATATTTAATCTTTCCTCTTTTTCTGGATAACCAGATTGTTTCCAGTTTTTTACTGATTAATACAATGTCACTTTGAATAAACACGTATGGCTTTGTTTTTATATAAACAAATATATATTAAAGAGTGCCTGAAGCTAGATTCTTAGAGCTAAATTTTCCACATTGAAGGGTATGTGCATTTAAAATTTTGGTAAATTTTTTCTAATTTTTTTTATTATGGTAAGATACACATAAAATTTATCCTTTTAACCATTTTAAATTGTACAGTACAGTGGCATTAAATACATTCATAATATTGTGCAACTATTACCAGCATCCATCCCTGTAACTCTTTTTATCTTGTAAAACTGAAACTCTATACCCATTAAAACAGTGGCTCCCCATCCCTGTTTCCCCTGTCTCCTGGCAACCACCATTTTGCTTTCTGTCTCTATGAGTTTGACTATTAAGTACTTCATCAAAGTGGAATCATACAGTATTTGTCTTTTTGTGACTGACTGACTTCACTTAGCATAATGTCTTCAAGGTTTATACATGTTGTAGCGTATATCAGAATTTCCTTCCTTTTTAAGGCTGAATAATATTCCATTCTATAAATACACCACATTTTGCTTATCTGTGCCTTTGTTCATGAACATTTAGGTTGCTTCCACAAAATTTTGGTAGATTTTTGCCAAATGTTTTTCTTGAATTGGCAGGCTGACTTACATTCCCATTAAAAGGATATGAGACTGTTGTTCCTTCACACCTGGTCCCCAAATTTCATTTAATCAGTCTTTTTAACTTATGCCAATCTCATTATTCTAATTTACATTTCTTTTATTAATAGTATTATAACATCTTTTCATAGTTTAATTGTATGTTAATTTCTTCTATGTATTGCCTATTTCTATCCTCTACTCATTTTTCTATTGCCTTTTTCTCACTGCTATGTTATAAGTGTTACAAACATTTTCTCCTAGCGTACTTGTCTTTTTAAATATTTATTTATTTAATTTTATTTTTTTAAAGCAGTGGTGTGCTGAAGCTGGCTTGTATTGGCTCACAAGAGTAGCACCTCTTTCCAGCTCCATTTTCAGTGACTTCATATTGGTAGCTTAAAATCAACCATGGTGGGTATATTTACAACATGGAAATCAGCAAGTGCTACAAATCTGCTTGTCTTTTTAAATTTTTTATTTTTAAAGTCAAACTTATTGAACTATAAATTACATACAATAAAATCTACCTTTTAAATGTACAGTTTGATGAGTTTTGATAAATATATGCAATTGTGTAACCACCAGCACAATCAATCAATACAATATTTATATCATCCCAAAAAGTTTTCTGGTGCCCCTTTGTAGTCAGTCTCCTCCAACCCCCAAGTTCTGGGAACCACTGATCTGTTTTCTGTACCTATAGGTTTACCTTTTCAGAATGTCAAATAAATGAAATCATATTGAAGTATGTAGTCTTCCTGTCTGGCTACTTTCACCTTAGTGTAATTTTTCTGAGATCCATTTATGTATCAGCAGTCTGTTCCTTTTTATTGCTGGGTGGTATGCCATTGTATGGATGTCCCACAATTTATTCATTCACCAATTGATGAACATTTGGGTTGTTTCCAGCTTTTAAATAAAGTTTCTATAAACATTTAAGTTTATGTGGGTGTATGTTTTCATTTCTCTTGGGTAATTTAGGAGTGGTATTGCTGGATCACAAATTAAGTAGATTTGACTTTATAAGATCTATTTTCTGTCTTTCTAATTGGTTTATGCTATCATTTTTCTTATTGACATTTTAAATTTGTATGTTAAATTTGCCGGTTTTGTTTTATGCTTCTAGATTTTATACCTTCCTTCTATGGCATTCCCTATTCCAATATTATGTTTATACTTTCTTTTGATACAGCTACATTTTTAGTAATTATAAACAAGTCTGGCATTCTTCAGTATATTGTATATGAAAGGAGAAAAGTTGATTAGTATATTTTAATTTCTTTTGTTACTTTTGTTCTGTTGATTACTTCAGTATTAATAATTTTATAGTGTCCTAATCCTTTTTTTCTCCTTAACCTCTTATCATCTAGTCTGTTAGTTTTAATAGTATTGTTTGATTTCTTTTTATTACCTATATAATAGTTGATGATCTTATATTACTTTGACTTTCCTTCTTTAGTTTTTTAGTTGTAGTCTTTTTGATTGTCAGGTCATTTAATGTTTATATTCTTCTATCCATGTCCCCACCCTTGATTTGTTCTTAGCTTTGCAATTAAATATATTAAATGTTCTTTTTCCATCTGTTCTTTTTCCAAGGTTTCCTCAGTTGTCTCTTGGTAGGTAGTACAAGGGTCAGTAGACTACAGCTTGTGGGTCAAATCTGGCTCAATATTTTGTATGGCCTGAAAGCTGAGAATGGTTTTTATATTTTCAGAAAGTAAAAAAAATAAGAATATGTCATAATACATGGAAATTATATGAAATTAAAAGTTCAGCACCCATAAATAAAGTTTTATTGCAACATAGCCACACTCATTTGTTTATGTATTGTCTGTGGCTACTTCTGCATTATCACAGTAGAATTGAGTAATTTGACTGAGGCTGTGTGGCCTACAAAACCTAAAATATTTATTGTCTGGTCCTTTATACAGAAAGTTTGCTGATGGTTGCTCAAGTAGACACCTCAGGAAGGGCAGATGTGCACCGTGTTCCCTAAGTTATGAGATGCTCAAAATTGCATCTTTATAGCTTGGCTGGAAATAATATTCTTAGTTTGTATTTTCTTGTCTTAAAAATGCTGCTCTGCTGTTGTCTTGTTTTATATGTTGCTAATGAGAAGTCTAATGCCAGTCTAACTTTTGTGCTATTAGGATATCTCATCTTTTGCCTGAAGGCCCTCAGGACTTTTATCTTTAATGTCTAACAGTTGTAGTAGGATATATTTTAGAATTGATCACACTGGGTGAATTTTTTTCTCAGTCACTCATAGACTTATGGGCCCTTTCAGTGTGTAGATTTAGGTCGTCTTTTATTTTCAGGAAGTTTTTCTAGTTTACAGTTCTAAGTATTAGCTATGTTCCATTGTTTCAATTTTCTTCTTCAGTGACTCCAGTTATATACACTCTTATGCCTGTCTTCCATTTCAACCACTTTTTCTCTGATCCTATTTCTTTACTTCATCTCATTTTCATTTTTCTTGTTATCCCACTTTGCTTAAGTGTTATTTATTAACTTTTCATTTGAGTCTATATTTTGGACACCTTGTAATTTAGAATTCATTTCTAGTATGATTTTCCCTTTTTTTCATATTTTTTTTCCTGAGTTCAACCAAGTCTCATTTTATTTATCCTATTTTCTTATCCATTTGTGTAATTAGTTATTACATTTCTGATTAAAAGTATTTAGTCTGATTAAAGGTTTTCATATCTCCAAATGCTTGTTTGAGGTTATGTAATTAATTCAGTTTGGAGCATTGTGTTACAGTTCTGAAGAAGATTCAAAGTCAGGTTGTTGCCACCGTCCTCTACCTGAGTTAGTATGTTTTAGATAATTTTGTTTCAAGAACACTGAAAGAGGCCGGGTGTGGTGGCTCACGCCTGTAATCCTAGCACTCTGGGAGGCCGAGGCGAATGGATCATTTGAGCTCAGGAGTTTGAGACTAGCCTGAGCAAGAGCGAGACCCTGTCTCTACTAAAAAAATAGAAAGAAATTATCTGGACAACTAAAAATATATAGAAAAAATTAGCCGGGCATGGTGACGCATGCCTGTAATCCCAGCTACTTGGGAGGCTAAGGCAGAAGGATTGCTTGAGCCCAGGAGCTTGAGGTTCCTGTGAGCTAGGCTGATGCCATGGCACTCTAGCCAGGGCAACAGAGTGAGACTCTGTCTCAAAAAATAAAAAAAAAAAAAGAATAAAAAAAGAACACTGAAAGAAAAAAGTTTAAGTTTTAATTGCTGTGGGACATCAGTGTAAATGAAAATACTTTATACATTTCTTAAGTACTATGTAAGTATAATTATAATTTTTTAAAATTTGTTTAATCAAAAAATCTTATTACTCAAACATTCTAGGTGTTGTATAGATTATTTTTGCACACTTTGTTATCTGTTCTTCACTAGTTCAAATTTAAACAACTATTTTAAAATTAGAGTCATGCTTCAAAAGCTTATCAGTGTTGAAGGTTCATTTTTGTTTGATGAAATATTCAGGATTTGGGACTTCTGGTTTATTGGTTTGTTGATTCATTTTTTAGGTAAATAATCAAAATAGTTTTTGTTACATCCAGTTTCTATAACATTAAAAATAATTAAGGTTGAAGTATTGGTGAGGACTTATTATTTTAATCATCTTTGTCTTTCTTCTTTGCTTTGTAATATATATTTTTTTTTTTTTTTTTTTTTTTTTTTTTTGAGACAGAGTGTCACTTTGTTGCCCGGGCTAGAATGAGTGCCGTGGCATCAGCCTAGCTCACAGCAACCTCAGACTCCTGGGCTTAAGCGATCCTACTGCCTCAGCCTCCCTAGTAGCTGGGACTACAGGCATGAGCCACCATGCCCGGCTAATTTTTTTGTATATATATTTTTTAGTTGGCCAGATAATTTCTTTCTCTTTTTAGTAGAGACGGGGTCTCACTCTTGCTCAGGCTGGTCTCGAACTCCTGACCTCGAGCGATCCACCCGCCTCGGCCTCCCAGAGCTAGGATTACAGGCGTGAGCCACCGCGCCCGGCCTGTAATATATTTTGAAATCAAGACAAACTCATTTTTCATTTATCAGATGCATACTTCTACTGGAGGAGGGTTTTGTGACTGTGGAGACACAGAGGCATGGAAAACTGGCCCTTTTTGTGTGAACCATGAACCTGGAAGAGCAGGTACTATAAAAGAGGTAAGTATTGTTTTTTTTAAAGTTGCTAACTATTTTAAGTTTGTTGAAATTAGACAATAAACATTATATATATGTAGATTAAACAGAATTCCATTTAGAACCCTGATATTTTTGTTCTCATATTTAAATGTAAGGAGGTTTTTCCCATTCCAGAGACGTTAAGAATTTAGTAATTTAGAGAGAATGAATTCACAATGAAAAGATGAATTCAGAATACTTGTTGTTAAGCAATCAACTTGACAAATAAGAATGAACAACATATAAGCCTAAGAGAACAAAATGAAGTAATTATTAATAGATAAGAGTGTTCTGTAGTTGTCTGTGTAAAAAAGAAAAAAAAGAGCAGAATGTAATGAATTAGAAAACAGTAAAATTTGACACAAATTCAATAACTGACTGAAATTCTATAACTGACTGAAATTCTATACCCACCTCACACTGATTCCCACCTGTCCCCAGCCTTTGGCAACCACCTTTTAAGCTTCTGTTTATGATTGTGACTACTTCAGATGCTACATATGGTAGCAGAATCATACAGTATTTGTCCTTTTGTGACTGGCTAGGTTCCTTATTTTTTAAATGTCATTAATACCTGTTCTGCCTTTTTACAGAGGAGTAGTCATGAGGGTCTGTTGAGACAAATTATGAGAAAAGTCTTTATAAGCTATAAGGGACAACTAATTGTTATATGATATTATCATAATTAGGCTACCCAGAAAGACAGAGAAGAAGATTCATAAGGGAGACTTTCACTAATAGGGGGGCTCCATGATCTGCCTCCTTTCCTTTCTGTCATCTGTAATACCAACTTGGCCACAAGGTGTTAAGCTAAACTGATGTGAATACCAACCCTCTTGAGCTTAACTTGAATTCATTCCTGGAGGATTTTATAATGAACTCATTACAGTGATTATTTTAAATTAATAACATGACCTTCCTTATCCATTTATTTGTGTACAATCTTGGTTAGTATGTTTTTCTTTGCTTTTTTATAGAATTCACGTTGTCCGTTGAATGAAGAGGTAATTGCCCAAGCCAGAAAAATATTCCCTTCAGTGATAAAATACATTGTAGAAATGACTATATGGGAAGAGGAAAAAGAACTGCCTCCTGAACTCCAGATAAGGTGGGATAAATTGTCAAAAGGGGGTTAAGTTTTAGTGATGGTTATTTATATTGCAAAATGTGGGATAATTGTTTTTGTTATTTACTTCTTGATTTATTAATATCATCGATATGAAAAATTTATAGATAATTATCGTTTGGGAATATTTTCAAAATATCCATTTATATGAGGGCTGTCCAAAAGGTATCCAGCCATTGTTAATATATTTTTCATATTACATGGTTGGATACTTTCCAGACAGGCCTTGTATAAGATGTTTTACTAGGCACTATACAAAAAGAAGAGCCTATAGGAGCTTTCAATTTTCAGGAAAAAATCAATAGTTTTGGAATCTTGTTCTAAATGATTTATCAGAACCTACAGCCTCTCTTCTCAGTAGGTAAGTAAATTGCTCAGTTTGATCCTGGCCTAGACCAGCCTCCAGTTTCCCCAAGAGGTTTGTGAACAAAGGTAGGGACTTTGGAATGGTGTATCTCCCTTTATCCCAGGTTTTTAGCTCTTTTCCTGATCAAGAAAAGTTTGGTGGGGAATGAGGAAATAGCCCTTTCTCCTATTCTTTGGTATCTAGGATTATTGAAATTGTAGGAATTTACATTTTTTTACCTAAAACTCAGCAATTTGTAATAGCCATAAGTCTTTTGGTGACAGTAATATTTGCTCTTAACTTACAAATGTAAAGAGGAATTCTGAACTGACATGAAGATATAGTTTGAGGCTTGTGGAAATTTTTCTGCCTATGTAATATTAGGATTTTCACAGAATTGCAGCACAAATATAAATGCAGTTGTTCTTTGAGTTTACTGGGTTTCTTATAACAGAGAAGTAAGAATTCTAATTTATAGAGACAATAAATGTATTAACTCTTGTTGGGCCATAAACTGCGTGGGAAAATAAAGGTCATGAGAAATTGTATCCATAAATATTTTCATTTCAAATAGCTGATAATATCAGTTAAACCTTTTAGGAAACTTTATGTTGGTGAACATAACATGAGCCATCTGCTTACCAAACAAAGGAGATTTGCTTGAATGTCATTGCGTACATGGGTAGCACTGATTTTTAGATGCACAGATCTAAGTTCTAGGCCCTCTGACTGCTTATTGGCAGTGTGACCATGAATAAGTCTTTTAAAACCCTGTGAGCCTCTGTTTCCTAAACTGTAAGAAGGCTGGGAAAATCTCCTCTTAGAGTTATAAGGGTCAATTGAGTATATTGTAAAAACATACCATAAACTGTTTAAAACTGATAACATGCATGTAGCCCATGGCAGCTGTTTTTACATATTTTATGAGATCCTCATGCCACTCTTGAATGTAGATATTATGGTCTTCTTAGAGATAGAAGAGACACTGTCATCTCAGTAAGATTAAAAGATTAGGTGACCTATCTGAGGTCTGCTTCCAAAATGGGAGTGCTGGCACTTTAAGTCTGTACTGTGTACCTTTTTTAAAAAAATAACCTAAATGTACTATAATACCAACATCACTTAAATAGAAGATAAAAACAAAAATAAATTCAATAAAAACTAAATGTTAATAAAATCTGATTATTTATCATTGCCTGCTTGAAGGTTCTGAGCCTGAGGCCTGTTTCCCTTTGTCAGAATGGGAGATGAGCAAGAGTTAAGAGGGGTATTAAAGACATACAGCTATTAAACTGAGACTTCTGAAAGCAATAAGAAAAATAGCAGGAAAAACATGAAAAAGGTAATACTTTTATCAGGGTTTTTAAAGATCCATGGCACTACACCACTTAAAATCATTTCCTATATTAGTATTACAATGTTATTTTCCCACATGTGGAAACTGCATGGTGCTGCTTCAGTTCAGGTGTTATATATTATTTTTATCTATTTTTTACTTTTTACTTTGTTTATTGGTTGCAGTGTCTGAATATATATCTTTTTTTTAAACAGGGAGAAAAATGAAAGATACTTTTGTGTCCTTTTCAATGATGAACACCATTCATATGACCATGTCATATACAGCCTACAAAGAGCTCTTGACTGTGAGCTTGCAGAGGCCCAGTTGCATACTACTGCCATAGACAAAGAGGTTTGTGGTGTCCATTTGAATTATGCTGCTGTCTCGCATCAGCTTCCTGACAGTCAGGTGTTGACTGCGCCCTTGCCAAGTGCCTTAGTATTGTGTTAGCCACAGTCATTCTTTCCCTTTATTTCTTACATCTTAGGTAAATTCATTAGAACTTAGATTTCTCATGTGTGTTTACCATAGTTAAACAGATATTTTAGTATAGAATTAGAACAGGGGTTAACTTCCTTTCTCTGTGTTTCTTATGTATGTCTTATGTGATTGCAAATCATTAATGAAAGAGCAAATGAAGTGAAAAAAAGAAAAGAGTATATGAATAGTTAATAATATTAGCCAACATTTACCAAGAAATTACATGTGTCAGGCATGCTGTACTTTGCGTGTAATATCTCATTTAATCCTTGCAGCCATAAATCAACCCCTTGAGATAGATATTATCTCTATTTCATAAACCTGTGTCCAGTACCTGGAGAACTAAGGATCAATATCTTGGCACTATTCCAAGTACATGAGCATTCTGGTTAGAATGTTACTCTTCAAGCTTTAATTTTCATGTGAATTCTATGGAGATCTTATTAAAAATGTAGATTATGATTTAGTAGGTTTGATGTAGGGTATGCAGTTTTTCCATTTCTAATAAGTTCCCAGGTGATTTTGATATTCCCAGTGTAAGGACCACATATTGAATAGTGTGTGTCTTTGCCAACATTTCTCTTCTATGTAAAGAATTCTCTCTTTGCTCAAAGGCTAATGAGATCAGTTATTTACAGATATGATCAGCATATAAACATGAACTGTGTTCTCTCCTCTTAAGTTTTGGATGCCCTTGTAGGTTAGACATGGTCAAGTCATTTTAGTAATCTATGTTAATGGCTACTAGTCTTGGGTTGACTGTGTTTCCAGATTACTTATAATTTAACACAATTCTAAAGTGTTAAAAATTTTTTTCTACTGTGTGGTTGATAGATTCCTGAAATGAGATTTATTGTAAGGAAGTGGAGAGCATAACAGTATGAGTGGGCTTGAGAAGAAATGATTGAAAGCTATATTTATCTATGTTTAAGAAGATTGAGAAAAGGAGAGATAGGTAAGGCACTCCTGAAAAAACAAAAGAAAGGTCAAGATCAAGCAGGAAGATCTAGCAAGAAGAAATGAAAGAGAATAAGAAAGGGGAACCAATCAGAGGAAAAAAGGGAAGAGAAAAGAAGATAAAGAAAATAAGAAAGAAGAGGAAAATAGAAAAAGAAGACAGGAAAGAGTAGGAAAAAAAAGAAAGTGAAATGGGATACTTAGCAAACATTTTTTAGTCCCTCAGAATGTTATCAGGTTAGGCCAAGTGTTAGTGTCTATGTTACTATTGCTACAATGTAGTTATAGGTCATGGAAGGACCTTTAAAGGTCAGTCAGGCTTGTGATTTTCAACTGCTGTACTAGTTGTATGAAGTAAAGTCTACTTGGGGTTTGGAATTATCACAATTATTAAATATACGTTTATACCCTGTTTCATTGAGGAAAACATTAGGTGGCTATAATCACAAAGGTATTAGCAGATAAACTTTAAATATCCTTAGGGGAAAAATGGAAGCTTTTGTTTTTGTTGTGATAGGACCTTGTTTGCTGATAAAGTATGTATTAAGATGTAAGATAGGAAGTAGTAAAAAACCATTGAAATTGGCCATCCTCTTACTGAGAGCACAATATCCCTGGCCAGTGGCCCTCTAACTTGTGCTTGAGTACTTAGAGAGTTTAGTTGTCTGTCTGACTGCTTGTTGGACAACTCTCATTCTTAGAAACATTTTTTTCCTATGTTCAGCCAAAATATGTCTCCATATATTTTCAGACTAATTTCTTGTAGAACCCAAAAAAGATCTTGTGCTTTCAGATGGCAACCCATCAAATAGTTTTTAAGAAATGTATAATTTCTTATGTCTGCTTTCTTCTATTTTCTTCAACTGTTTGTGCTGTGTTAATAAGCTGATACTGGTCAAGCTCTGTTTCCTTCTCTCTACCTTCTCCCCCCAGATAAATATCAGTTTGTCAAAGACCCTCTTAAAATGTGATGCTCTCAATCAGTTCACTAAACATTTATAAAAGCACTTTGAGGAAATATAAAGATCAATCAGATTGAATCTGCCTTCAAAGGATTATTCTCTGCCATTGTTATGAAAGAAACAGGCATTCAAGAAAATTTTAAATAGTTAGCTAGAGTTGCCATTAAAAAACATTTTTTTTTTAAGATGTAGCGTTGCTCTTTCCAATTCCACATTTTGCCATCTTATATATAAGGTTAGCATTGCAGATTATAAGAGAAAATCTTGATAAATATCAAGATATATTATTCCTATAGTATTACTATGAACTACCATGATCCTAGGACTCTGAGAAAATACATAACAGTATGGTAAACCAACTCTCCAGGAAAAGAGTTGGCTTGGGAAAGCATGGGGCTGGGCTTTGTTGGTTTTCATGTGGAATGGAAAGATCTAGGCCTCTCAATGTCTTCTATCTCTGCCTATCCTTTATCCCTTTCCCACTTTTCTTCTTTATTGCCCTCATCTGTAGTCAAAATGGAGGTGGCTTGGGACTACAGCTAACCTACCTAGGTGGTAGGTTGGTTTGTTTTGGGGTCCCAAGACTCCATAGGTGATAGTGATTGTAAGAAATGCTTTTTAGTAAATGATCACATGCTCATTCGAAAGGTAAAATAGGATATGAGACAATGTTGTACACCACATTAAGGTGGAAAATTATACTCCTTGGCTAGATAAAATTATATTGCAGTTAGTTTGTTTTACAAACCATAAATATATATATTTGTAGTTCTGTGTTTTTAGCTATAATATGAGGTTAAAGGAAACCTATCAGAAATCACTTGGGAAGAATTTTTTTTTCAAAGTAGATATGTGAGCACAAGCCTAATAAATCAGAATTGGGAGTATGGGGAAGAAAAGGGGAAAGCAATGCCTATGTATTTTGGAAAAAACTACCTCGTTCCAGTTGATCTACTTCCATCCTCCCATGTTTTTGGTCATTTAAAAAAGTTTTTAATGGTGGCAAAATTCACATAACATAAAATTTATCATCTTAGTCTTTTTTATGTATATAGTATAATAGTGTTAACCGATAATGTACATTGTGCAACAGATTTAGAGAACTTCTTCATCTTGCAAAACTGAAACTCTATATTCATTGAACAATTCCCCTTTTCCCCTTCCCTCCAACCCCTCACAACCATCAACTGTACTTTTGAAGAGCTTGACTATTTTAGGTATCTCATATAAGTGAGATCATGCAATATTTGTCTTTTCCTGACTGGTATATTTCACTTAGCATAATGTCCTCAGAGTTTATCCATGTTGTAGCATATGATAGGATTTTCTTCTTTTTAAAGGTTGAATGATATTC
This sequence comes from Lemur catta, assembly GCF_020740605.2. Lineage (NCBI taxonomy): Eukaryota > Metazoa > Chordata > Mammalia > Primates > Lemuridae > Lemur > Lemur catta. The sequence goes on along the minus strand of NC_059128.1, from coordinate 77,358,581 downwards.
CCTTGTGTGTACCACATTCTATTTATCTGTTCTTTTGTTAATAGATACTTGGGTTGCTTCCACCTTTTGGCTGTTGTGAATAATGCCCTTATGAACATAGGTGTACAAATATCTGTTCAAGTTCTTGCTTTTAGTTTTTTTGGTACACACCTAGAAGTGGAATTACTGGATCATATGGGAATTTTATGTCTAATTTTTTGGGGAACTACCATACTATTTTCCATAGCAGCTGCACCATTTTATATTTCCTCCAGGAGTGCACAGACATTCTAGTTTTTCCACATCCTTGTTAATACTTGTTATTTTTTTTTAATAGCAGCCATTTTAATGGGTGTGATATTGTTCTCCTCCCCCCATTTATATTGAGATTCACTGCTTTAGATTGATTGCCAGAATCTCATGTGTGTAAGCTCCTTGTGTTTTGGGTATATAGTTATTATTGTCTTATCTGTTCTTTTTAAAACCTCTTATGGCTTGGCTTTTTGTGTATTTTTTTCTCTGTAATCACAACCTTACTGATGTAATTAATAGTCCAAATATATGCAGGTGGTCCTTATACTTACATACTGAGAAGCTAAAGAGGGAATATTATAGGATGGTTAGAAGTGCAGGCTCTGGAGATGGACTACTTGTCATGGATTCCTGAATCTACCACTTACTAACTTTCTGACTGGGGGACAAATTACTTAATCTCTTTGTGTCTTGGTTTTTTAAATCTACAAAGTAGGGATACCTTCCTTATCGGGTCATTGTAAAGGTTGAATGAGGAAGACAGCACTTCCTGACTTTTTTCACATGGCACACATAGAAAATGCTAAATTTTTGCAGGTGGGCAAAAGAATGAGCTACGGAAGTCCTATATAGACTTTGGTTGGCTGCCTTCAGGGCTTGAGGAATCAATAGCCTGGCTACACTTCCAACCTATTAATGGACTGCAAATGTGTTATGTAACACATATTGAAGAGCTCTAAATTCATTCATCAAAGTATTTAAAACACATAGCAGGAGATTAGTAAACCTGAGTCATTATTATCTGATATAAATAGAGAGTACACTACAATAAGTAAAGAGCTGGCATTCTTGCCAGCGAAGAAACACAACATCCTAAATAATAAAACTTCTTTCCTGTTCTATAATTGAAAGTTCTGATGCTTCATAAAGGTATTAAACATTTATGTCTGTCTTCTAGGTATTGTCCTGGAATCCTACAACTTTTAGTCAAGTGATTAATGATTGAGAACTCATTAGGTCTTTGGACTATATATTACTCATTGATTGTGGTTATCATTCCACTACCTAATTCTCATTTTTGTCTGTAATTAGGGTCGCCGGGCTGTTAAAGCAGGTGCTTATTCTGCTTGCCAGGAAGCAAAGGAAGATATAAAGGTAACTTTCCGAATTAGGGACAAAAACAGAATTTCAAGAGGAATGTTCATTACAAGAGCCCAAGTAGAATGATGAGAGTGATCATATTGTTGAAGTGGTTTGACATCCTAAGTCAAGAGAGGATTGGGGCACTTAGATACAGAGATTGGAACTGGCAGGGTTGTGTGAATTACGTGATTTTTTTTTTTTTTTTGAAGGATAGATCACTTAGATAAAAGCAAAATTTAAGTACTGGTTTCTTTTTTTTTTTTTTTTTTAAATGTTCCCTTCATTTGTAGAGTCATTCAGAAAATGTCTCTCAGCATCCACTTCATGTAGAAGTGTTACACTCTGAGGTTATGGCTCATCAGAAATTTGCTTTGCGTCTTGGCTCCTGGATGAACAAAATTATGAGCTATTCAAGTAAGCATATAAGCCTATTTTTTTATTTCTGATAAAGTACTATGTTCCTTATAGCCACAAATTTTAAAATGTCATTGAGTATAAAATAAATTTTCCTTTTTGGTTTATACATTTTGATTAAGTTTCAGGATTGCATTTCAAATGCATAATGTAGGATTCTATTTCAGATGTATAATATCATAGGTTATTATTTCAAATACAGTATCAAATAATATCTTTCATTGGCTCCTGAATCTTTGATGTTGACACAATTATTCTTGGCATCAAGTGTGGAGAATTAATGTTAGTCTTTTTACATAGGTAATGTACGTTTAGGAGCAATATTATAAGAATAAAAATTATGTGACTTCTTTTGTTTGTAGGTGAATTTAGGCAGATCTTTTGCCAAGCATGCCTTAGGGAAGAACCTGGCTCTGAAAATCCCTGTCTCATAAGTAGGTTAATGCTTTGGGATGCAAAGCTTTATAAAGGTAAGTAGACCTTTGCTTCTGCTGCTTGCCAGGAAATGAGGGAAAGTTACGACCTTAAAAGGGAGCTGTAATCTCTTTTGTTTGTTAAATTAGTTATTAAATCTGTGATCTTGATTGTTAAGATATTATATATGAACGTAAAGTTTAACCTATCCACATGGTGTTAAAACCCAGTGCTTTTTTTTTTTTTTGAGACAGAGTCTTGCTCTGTTGCTCCAGCTAGAGTGCAGTGGCGTCATCAAGCTCTTGGGGTCAAGTGATCCTTCTGCCTCAGCCTCCCAGGTAGCTAGGTAGCTGGAACTATAGGCACACATCATCATGCCTGGCTAAATTTTTATTTTTTGGTAGAGACAGAGTCTTGCTCTTGCTTAGGCTGGTCTTGAACTCCTGATCTCGAGTGATCCTCTGACCTGGGCCTCCCAGAGTGCTAGGATTACAGGCATGAGCCACTGCACCCGGCCAGTTGCTTTTTAATTATAGTGTCTTTTCAGGCCAGTCAAAAAGAGTATATATATTCATGTAGTACCATTATTAAAGGTATGTTAGTTTTCATTTTCAAAATCTAAATAAAGAATAAAAAGTAAAAGTTCAGAGAAAGGCTAAAGGTATGAAGAAGGAAGAGTACATAGTAAGAGTAGTTTTGAGTGAAATAGAGTGAAAAAGAATGAAAATGTTAGGAGAGGATAAAATGAAGTGGTGGTAGGGGTGCAGAAAAAGAAGAGGCAATATATATGTATTTTAAATTCTAGCTATTATTAATGCAATAAATGCTTTTCATATTTGAGTCTTTGAGGTCTATTAGCATGTGAAATATTTTTATAATATTCTGCAACTTCTAATAGCTGGAATGTTTTTTGTTTTTTACCTTGGTGATTTCCCCTCACCACCACTTCCTGCCCCCAAAATGATCTATAGGTGCCCGTAAGATCCTTCATGAATTGATCTTCAGCAGTTTTTTTATGGAAATGGAATACAAAAAACTCTTTGCTATGGAATTTGTAAAGGTAATTGCTCTTTATAAGTAGATATCAATAAGTAGAAGGCAGTTTTTATAAATGAAATAGTATAAATACAGGGATAATTATGAATCAAAATAATTATATTTTATGATTTATTTCTTTGTCAAAGTTCATTATTTTATGCTACATAAATATTTTCACAAATGACATTTGATAGTATGGAACAGCAGTCTTGGAAAGGAAATATGTGGAAAATGACCTATTTGCCTATATAGAGCACAGTCACACATGCATTTATTCTTCCTAATCATTTATTTGCCTGTTAGTAAAATTATAACAGGAGTAAAAGTGATTAATTGATAAGAATAGATAGCACACTTCATCTTAGCCAAAGGGCTGAGAAACACAGAAGTAACTAAGTGAAAGGAATAGCACAAAAGAGGAACAAATATGCATGCTAAAGAGAGACAGGAATTAGGTGGCCAAGATTTACACTTAACTGTTTGAGACTAAAATACAAGGGTTATTGATCTATTGTATATCTCTTGTTGTGTCTATTTGTCTACCAAGTTAGATTGCAGGGTTACACAAAACAGGGACTTCTTTAAATCTTATACTTTGCCTCATACAGAGGTATCCAATAAATACTTGTTGATTTCCTCGAATTTTGAGTTGCACACAATTCTGTAAGACTGAAGACATATATAAGACCCAGGATTGAACTGGAAGCAGAGAGAGAAATAATAATTGTTGTAGGCAAATGACACTGGGATAAAATACCTGCATTCCCTGGATTTTATATGTAGATTATTAAAAGTGACTAAGACTTTTAGTGTGCGTCTTATCCTTCATAGGTGATGGCAACTCAAATGTCAACTCTATTCTTCTAAAACTCTTTAAAGATAGAATATTGGACCATATGTGTGATCTGAAATAAAATTTTGTTTTCTTATACAAAAGCTAATCTCCCTACCTAGATATTTTTTTGTATGCCATTGCTACCTCTTAATGTTTGTAGGCATTCTGGATGATAACATTAAATATGTGGGTCAAGTATCCAACTCTGTGCTTGATAGATGCTTGATACATGACTGGCCACGTTATTATTGTTCTTCCAATATATCAGAGCTGATTTTCAACTTTTATGTACCAGTATGGATAAGAAGTTATTTGCAACCAGCATGCATTCTATTTAAGGCTGCATTCAATATTATTGGTTGTTTTTTTGGGTTATATTAATTATTAAATACTTTGAATGTATCCCTTGACCTATACCATTGGAGTAGAAGCTGCTAAAGTTTTCCCCAAATTCTGTTTGGAGAAAGGATAAACTGCACCATTGCAGTTCTCTGTGATTTTTAACTCAGTGTATATGTGTGTGTGTTTGTGTGTGTGTGTGTGTGTGTGTGTGTGTGTGTGTGTGTGTGTGTGAGAGAGAGAGAGAGAGAGAGAGAGAGAATATCATTTTTTTTTTTTTTTTTCTTTTTGAGACAGAGTCTCACTCTGTTGCCCGGGCTACAGTGAGTGCCGTGGCGTCAGCCTAGCTCACAGCAACCTCAAACTCCTGGGCTCAAGCAATCCTCCTGCCTCAGCCTCCCGAGTAGCTGGAACTACAGGCATGTGCCACCATGCCCGGCTAATTTTTTCTATATGTATTTTTAGCTGTCCATATAATTTCTTTCTATTTTTAGTAGAGACGGGGTCTCACTCTTGCTCAGGCTGGTCTCGAACTCCTGAGCTCAAACAATCCGCCCGCCTCGGCCTCCCAGAGTGCTTAGGATTACAGGCGTGAGCCACCGCGCCCGGCTGAGAGAGAATATCTTAACGGTTCTTACTTCCAGCTCTGCTAGATTGGATAGCTGAATTCATGTTTGGTTTTTTGTTTGTTATTCTCTTTCTAAGATATTTTTGTTGATCGTGATCTTGCCTTAATAAATAGGAATTATGTTATTTGTCATCTGATAGGTAGAAACAAACTTGCAGCAGTTATTAAAATTAGGATTTTAAAATTTTTTAGTAGTTATTCATAATTGAATCTTTGCTTATATATTTTAGTATTATAAACAGCTCCAGAAAGAATATATCAGTGATGATCATGACAGAAGTATTTCTGTAACTGCACTCTCAGTTCAGATGTTTACTGTTCCTACTCTGGTATGTATTATTTCTGTTCAGTCTTTCTAAGTAAAACTTGTTTTGCTTTGTAAGAATTTCACTTAATGTTGAATTAAATGAAAACAATCACTTAGAATCACTAAGTTGGTCTATTTTTATTTGGAAAAGTGAGTAACACTTCAGTAGTATCTGCATGTGAATAATACTTTAGTGGCAACCAAAGACTAGGTAACTAGACACTGCCTTTGCCCAAATGTCCTGATCCCAGCAGATGATACCCAGGGCTAATTTCTCACTTTCTGGAGTAACTTAGGAGCACTGCCTTTTTAATACCAAGACTATTTTTTTTTTTTAACAAAAGAATATTTTCTTCTTTCATTATTGTTGTGGGGAGGGGAATAGATAAAGATAAAACTAAGAAGCAGGGGGGTGTGCCTGTCAAACATTTGTGTGAGATGGTGCCACATAGCCTGGGAGGAAAGCAGAAGACTCTGTTTCCTTTTTGTACTACTTGTTTTCCTGCTTCGTTTAGATAGTTTGGTTAACTGTTTCTACTCTCCCTTTTTGAAAGGCCAGAGAAAAGGATGGGAAGAGAATTTGGATTAGGGTGAAGGGGAGATTCCAGCATAGATAGTAATGTGATAAAAGCCATGAAGTATATCTTTGTTCTACTTTGCTCATTGTGTGATTACTGATGATAAACATCTGTCTAGATTACCTGTATAATGGGCTTGGTGTTTTCCAGTTACTGAGAAGTAGGGAATTTTTACTTTTAGAATGTAACGTCTTAGTAATAGTTGCTGTTCTGTGAGACTAAGGACTGTGTTTAACAACATTTATTAAAAATGTCTTACCAATCAAATGAATGAATAAATTAAGTTCGTACTATGATGAATTAATGCTAAAGACAATATTCTTGAAATATTCTGCAGGCTCGACATCTTATTGAAGAGCAGAATGTTATCTCTGTCATTACTGAAACTCTGCTAGAAGTTTTACCTGAGTACTTGGACAGGAACAATAAATTCAACTTCCAGGGTTATAGCCAGGACAAATTGGGAAGAGTATATGCAGTAATATGTGACCTAAAGTAAGTTGCTGAAGTCAAAAGGTGAAGGCACCTGTTAAACACAGTGTGTTTATTTGCTCTGTCTTATAAGTAAACATCTGATCCTTTTGATTATCTAGGATTCTCTTTATAATGATGGCAAGTACAAAGAGCTGTTACTGCCTCATGTTAATAAATGTCTTGAGTGAAGGTTTCTTACTGAGATGTAAAACCAGGTTGATAAAGAAGGTACTGAGGAGAAGCCTGTCTCAGGAACTTGGGGTCTCCTGGGGGTCAACAAGTGAATCTCCACTGTAATTACCATACCTTTCACTCACTTGCACTCACATACTTTGTTCGTGTCCTTCTTATATAGTCTCTTTGTGGACAGTTTAGGAAGATCTGGAGTTTGTTTTGTTTTGTTTTGTTTTTTGAGACAGAGTCTCACTTTGTTGTCCGGGCTAGAGTGCCATGGCGTCAGCCTAGCTCACGGCAACCCCAAATTCCTGGGCTCAAGCAATCCTCCTGCCTCAGCCTCCCGAGTAGCTGGGACTACAGGCATGCGCCACCATGCCTGGCTAATTTTTCCTATATATTTTTAGTTGTCCAGCTAATTTCTTTCTATTTTTAGTAGAGATGGGGTCTCACGCTAGCTCAGGCTGGTCTCAAACTCCTGAGCTCAAAGGATCCACTCGCCTCTGCCTCCCAGAGTGCTAGGATTACAGGTGTGAACCACTGCGCCTGGCCTCGGATGATCTGTTGATGTAAATTTCTTTTTAAGCCCCTTTTTCAATCTGGGCACTGTGGCTCATACCTGTAATCCTAGCACTCTGGGAGACCCAGGCGGGAAGATTGCTTGAGCTCAGAAGTTTGAGACCAGCCTGAGCAAGAGCAAGACCCTGTTTTTATTAAAAATAGAAAGAAAATTAGCTGGACAACTAAAAATAGAAAAAAAATTAGCTGGGCATGGTGGTGCATGCCTGTAGTCCCAGCTATTTGTAGGAAGCCAAGGTAGGAGGATCGCTTGAGCCCGGGAGTTTGAGGTTGCTGTGAGCTAGGCTGACGCCATGGCACTCTAACCCGGGCAAGAGAGCGAGACTGTCTCAAAAAAAAAAAAAAAAAGCCAAAATAAATCCCTTTTTCATATACAGTCAGCCCTCCATATCCATGGATTTCGTATCTAGAATCAGCCAACTGTGGATCAAAAATATTTGATAAAAAAATTATCTTTATTGAACATGTACAGACTTTTTTCTTGTTATTATTTCCTAAACAATATAGCATAACAACTATTTACATAGCATTCACATTGTATTAGGTATATAAGTAATCTAGAAATGATTTAAACTATACAGGAGGATGTAAAAATACTGTGCCATTTATATCAGGGATTTGAGCATCTGTGGATTTTGGTATTCATGGAAGGACTTGGAACCAATCCCCCATGGATACCAAGGATGACTATATATACCAGTTTATTGATATTCATCAGAAGTTTCTTCATTAAGTTTTTCTCCCTGAAGAAGTTTGTTTCTTTTTAAGCTAAAGTTGGAATCACATGATAGATCACATTTGGGATCATTGGACCTAAAAGGAAATAAGTTTCCATTTATTTTAGATATAGATGGTGAAATTGTTAATATAAGGGTTAAGACAAATCAACTATTCAATAAAGCATAGACTTCAAAAATTACTTTTAAGAATATATTAAGACAAAATAGAGCTCCAAGATATATAATTATTTCTAGTCCTGGGAAAAAAATTACTCTAATTTTATCCACTTCTAGTGACTGATAGAGGGATGGAAACAAATACGTTTCCAATCCAAGTTAGAAATAATTTAGTCTTTTTAAAAAGTAGACTTGACAGATTTCTGGAAATATGCAGTGGATCCTTGATATTACTGAAGGAAATGTGTTAAGACCTTTTCAGATTCCTCAATTTCTAAATATAATTTTGGCATAGAACTCTTTCTTTAAAGTTCAGTAAATTGTTATATCTTCAGTATAAGTAGAGATGGTGGGTGAATTTAGTGGTGAATCAACGTATGGTCATTGTGATTCAGATTTGTTTCTTAGCCAAATTCTGCATAAATTACATGTTATGAAAATAAAACAAAACAAACAAAAACTCCTAATGGCAGTATTTAAAGTAATCATTGTTAAGTCAGTGTATATCCTTGGTTTACTTTACAGAAAAAACTCTCTGCTGTCTGTGGCTTTCCTTACTGTGAAGTATTCTTGTAACTGAGTTATTTTTACAACCTGATAAGTGGTGCATAATCACTTGTTTTCTTGTATTTTATGGGTCTATGGTTATTCTCTGCAATGAATAATTTAGAGCCAGCACATCCCTAAATACCTACCCATATAGTAAAACTTCAAGGTCTCTGGTTTGGAAGGTAACCTTAAATCATCTGATACTTACAATTCCTCCCCTACACGCTCACCTAAATATAGATCTCTCTAGTGACAAGGTGAAGAGAAAATTAACTGTTTTGAGCACCTGTTCAGCAGGTACTGTGTAATTCACTCTCACAAGGGTCCTGTGAAATTTATTAGTAACTGCTACATGCTAAGGAGCTTTGCTTATTTTACCTCATTTTATTCTTGCAGCATTCTTATAAGGTAGGTGATATAATCTTGATTTATCGATTATAATGATTTGCCTAAGGTCACAAAGCTAGTAAGTGGCAGAACTGAGATTTGATCCTAAGCATTATTTATCTATAAAGCTCATATTCCTTTTACTATATCTTGTTAGACTCACAGTATACATAAACAGCAACAACAAAACCTGCTCTAAAACCTGGCCTAAAATACCAATCACAAATACCCTTTGTTTAGCAAGTAATTGGTGTACCCCTTTTTCTTAGTCTCTCATTGTAGAAATTCTGCTGTCATATTGTAATTCTTTCCCTATATATTTATTTACTACTTCTTCCTAAAACCCTATTTTTAAATCAGTTAGAAATAACCACAAATACTTAATGTTCTTTCTTTCTTTCTTTTACTTTCTTTCGTTTCTTTCTTTTCTTTTCTTTCTTTCTTTCTGTCTTTCTTGTCTTTCTTATTTATTTATTTATTTATTTATTTATTTATTTATTTATTTATTTATTTATTTATTTATTTATTTATTTATTTTTTAGTAGAGACAAGGTCTCACTCTTGCTCAGGCTGGTCTCGATACTCCTGAGCTCAAGCGATCCTCTCGCCTCAGCCTCCTAGAGTGCTAGGATTACAGACGTGAGCCACCATGCCTGACCTCAAAATTTGTTTTCTATAGTCTGTTTTTATACTCTACTATTTGACTGTACCTCAGCATGAAATAAGTTTGTTGATACTAGTAGATACCTCTGTTCAGTGTTCAACCTGCCTCAGGAAATTTTCATTCTCTCAAAGCAACACATTGCAACTTTGGGTAGTCTCTTCCTACTGTTAGAAATTTGCTTGTTGTATATTGAACTCTGTTTTTTTTTTTTTTTTTGTAGCTTTCATTTTCTGGTTCTAGCTCTCCCATTGTCCTTTCAGAACAACTGCAATTCTCATTTAACTTGAAGAAGTATTAATATTTAAAACAATCATATCTGCCAAGTCTTTTCTAGGTTAAGTTGCATTCATTTTTTAACTGTTCCCATTCCATATTGTTTAAAATTCTTTCTAAATTATCGTCCTTCTCTACTGAACCTGTTCCAATTGAACATGTGCCATTCATGTGCCAAGAGATGAACACAGTACTCCAACTGAGGTCTGCCTAGTAATGCATAGAAAGGAAGGATTACTACCTTCCTTTTGCTAAATAATATACCTTTGTTAATTTAGTTGTCATTTGCTCTAGGAGGTATCCGATGGGAGTAATTTGTTTCTCAGTTGCTAATTTATTATGGAAATAAAACTTAAAAAGAGATGCAATTGAACCTTGGTTCTATTAAGGAACAATAATATTATACTTTTATTACTCTAACCTGTTCCTGTGTTCCATTTCTGAAAAGTATAGCATGCTCTTAAACCAAATCAATCCCTGTCCATACCTTTCTTCTCCCTCTTCTCCCATTGCTTTTGCCACTGATTTTTACATACAGACTCCTTTTCCTTTCCTTCCTTACCCTTTTATTTCTTCCTATCCCTTATATCTTCTTTCCTTGCTGGGTCAACTACAGAGGTCACTTATGAATTATGTGAGATCACTAGAAATGTGAATTCTCTTCAGTGAATGTAGGTCTGATTAGAGCCCAAGATTCTGCATTTCTGAAGAATACCCAGGTGATGCTGATGCTGCTGGTTGGTGGGCCATACTTTTGAGTAGCAGTGCTCTAGAAAACAACCATACTTTGATGATATTTGTTCATTGTGACAGATTTTAAACTTTAGTCGTTTTTACCTTAACCTTAAAAGAAAGATTTAGATGGTACTTAGCATGTTTTGAAGTTATTTTCTTGATAATAGTTCTGATGATTGTATTTTTAATGTACATTTACAATGTTAATGGATATCTAAAGAGTGGCAATAATTATACCACAATCTCTATTATCTATACGATTAAAAAAAATTTTTTTTCCTGTATTTGTTGCCTTGTCTTTTATGTTCCTACATTACTTCCTTTGTACATTTTTTTTAGTGCTTAACATTGGATTACAGCATCCACTATGTGTATCTGTTTTCCCCACCATTCTTTGAACTTATGACAGCATGTATCTTGTTCATGTTTGTGCTTCTAATACCTGGTATATAACAGGAATTTATTTTGATTGGTTAAATGCAAAATAATTTTTAATACTTGTTAATGATTACTTCCTGAGAAGTCATTTCTTTTTTTTTTTTCTTTTTTTTTCTCCCTCCCTCCCTCCCTTCCTTCCTTCTTTCCTTTCTTTCTTTTAATAAACAGGGACTCACTCTGTCACCCATGCTGGAGTGCAGTGGCCTAATTATAGCTTATTGTAACCTTGACCTCCTGGGTTTACGTGATCCTCCTACCTTAGATTTGCAAGTAGCTGGGACTACAGGCACAGGGACTACACCTGGCTAATATTTTAATTTTTTGTAGAGATGGGTTCTTACTGTGTTGCCCAGACTGGTCTCAAACTCTTGGTCTCAAATGATCCCCCCTCCTCAGACTTCCAAAGTGCTGGCATTTTAGGCATGAGGCACCATGCCCAGCTGAGAAGTCATTTCATAATAAACTTTGTTTCCACTGGATATGCCTTTAGAGCCAAAGGAAATATTGATCTTACAAATTGTAGGCTAAAATGAGTCTGTTTGTCTCTTGAAACTAGTACATCCTAACGTGTAAGCCAAGCTGACATAGGTGCTTATATCCTTCTCCCAGGGTCTGGGTTATGGAAATCTGGAGGTAAAAAATCTTTTCTAAATCTCCTGAGGCTTAAAGGCTGTCAGCTGGCTCTTTGGGTGATGGGTATGAACAGTCCTAGGAAATCTGTACTGTGCTTGTCCAGAGTTAGCTGTGACAGGCTAGTTTGGTTCTAGGTTCACTTAATCAGACTGACCTCTGAGGGGACATTGTGTGGAGAGTCAAGCTTAGCTTGATATCTGCCTCTTGTAGAGCATTCACATTTTGCTGGTTGTATTTAAAATAAAGCAGAATAAATAATTCTAGCTCTGCCCAAAGCTTCTAATTATTATAACAAATTAGAATCTATAATTTTGATAAAATAACATTGTGTATAACCCTGAGAACCTTAAAATTATCTCATAAGAAAGTAAAATCTTTCTTTCTTTCTTGAAATGATAGGTATATCTTGATCAGCAAGCCCACAATATGGACAGAAAGATTAAGAATGCAGTTCCTTGAAGGTTTGCGATCTTTTTTGAAGATTCTTACCTGTATGCAGGTATGATAATTCTTCAGTGCATTGGTAAGAGTAATGTAGTTTAAGAAATTTAACTCTAGTTTTTTCTTCTTCCTTTTTAAAGCAAATTGTGGTTCTAATATGAAAAAGAATTTATTTAGCAAGGTAGAAATAAGATTTAAACGTTGACTAACTGATCCTACTTTAATAGATCTTTCTATTAGTTTGCTACTGCCATTACTGTTAATGTTTATTGAATGCTTACTATGTGACAAATGTGTAGTAAGCACTTTATATGCATTATCTCTTTTGAGCCTTATTGCAATCTTATGAGGTAATTACTATTACTATTCTCATTTTACATGTAAGGGAATTAAAGTCTAAAAATAATTTGCCTGGGGTCACGCAGCTAGAAATCCCGGACAGCTGGGATTTGCAGTCAAATCTTCTACCTCTGAGCTATACGTCCAAGAGCTGGGATTTGAACCCCTGTAGTCTGACCCAGTATAACAACCATGTTAAAATGTTATACATACATAAATGTGAATCCTGACAATTTTATATTTTGCCAGTAGATCAAAGAAAGAGGGCGATATAGGTATATGTTCACCAATATTTTTTTGCAGGGAATGGAAGAAATCAGAAGACAGGTTGGGCAACACATTGAAGTTGATCCTGACTGGGAGGCTGCCATTGCTATACAGATGCAGTTGAAGAATATTTTGCTTATGTTCCAAGAGTGGTGTGCTTGTGATGTAAGTAAAACTTGTTTGTGGGTCCAGTGCCTTTTTAAGTTCTTTAGTGGTTATTAATAGTCGTTTTATGTCACAGCTTCCTTGATGTAAAGTTTTATTATTTATAGTAGTTTCTCACATATTGAATTTGTCTTATTAAATTTAGGAGGAAAATCTAGTCTTTTACACTTGATTAGAAAAATGTAACCCATAGTAATTTTGCATATTTGGGAGAATAGCAGGGTTTAAAAAATATATATATATATATATATTTTTTTACTATTCATATACACATTTATTTACTTGAAAATGAATATTAATAATATCATTTGGACTACATAGGTTTTTTGGTTTGTTTTTGGAGACAGGGTCCCACTCTGTCACCCAGGCTGGAATACAGTGACACGATCATAGCTCACTGTAATCTCAAATTCCTGGGCTCAAGCAATCTTCCTGCCTCAACCTCCCAAGTAGTTAGGACTACATGCATAAGCCACCATGCTGAAGAATATTTTATTTCTACCACTTAATTAAAAAAAATTTTTTTGTACAAACGGGGTTTTGCTATGTTGCCCAGGCTGGTCTCAAACTCGTGATCCTCCCTTCTCAACCTCCCAAAGGTGCTGTGATTATAGGCATGAGCCACCATGCCTGGCCCCACAGAGAGTTTTAAATATTCTAAGAATGGAGTGGATATTTAATTATATGTGTTAAACAATTAAGAAAATTAATTTCAAAATACAGAACTGTTTTTCCTTAAGCAACAATTGTAGACCATAACTTTCTTTAAACACACAATTGTACCCCAGATTCCCTTAAAGGAAAATGACCTCATTTATTTATTCTCAAACAATTGACATCTCAGTCAAATTTCCTTCATCTTTTCCAGTTTATCAGTAGCTGTCACCATAATCTATTCACTAAGTTTTTCTGTGTCTTCACTGTTGGTCTCCTCGTTTTTGTCTCTTTTTTTTCCTAAAAGTAATGCCTCTTCTTGAAAAGGAGCAATTGAAAAAAAAGAAACTAAAAATAATACAAGTAATGCCTCTTCCTAGGCTCTGGGTCCCAACTTATATTACTTTTTTCTGGAGTTTGCTTTCTCAATTGTCTCCACTTTGGTTTCCTACTCTTCTACTCAACTGCCTGTAAACATACAGGACTCTCCTATCTTTAAAAACAATAATGCAACTCTCCTATCTTTAAAAACAATAATGAAAGTCCCCTACTTGTCTTTGCTACCTGTGTAAACTAGGTTCTCTCTTTTCTCTTCTTCCCTTCTACTACTAGCAATTGGTCACAGGTTCAGAGAGGCAGTCATACTCACAGACACGATAGACTTTAATCTAGCCCGGTAGCTTTATAGAACAATAAGCACAGGAAATATTGTCCAGCAAGTACGGCACATATTTTTTGGCATCCCTCATCCTTATGGAGGGTGTGCACAATTGTCAGGAGATGGGATTAAAGTGTATATTTTTCATCTTGACATTTCCCAAACCTTCTGAAGTCATCTGCATTTAATATCTTCACTCTTTAGCGCCTGATACTTCTTTAGAGTCTGGAATCAGCCCTTACTAATTGACAAGAACTACATTTAGAAAAAATCTCAAAGGATCCATTTTAGTAGCTAAATTTAGAAGTCCTTTCTTAATCTGCATTTTCTTTGAATTGTCTGTAGCATTGTATTCTGTTGAGTACCTTAATCTTCTTGAAATGTTCTTTCCTTATGATTTTCATAAACCTGTATTATCCTAATATTTCCATTATCAGTTACCCATTTTAATCAATGATTGCCTTTTTTCCAGTACCTTTGCCTGCTAAACAAGATATTCCCCAATATTCTCTTCTCTTCTGTTATAGAAAAATGCTTTCACAAATATGTCTTCCCAATCGTTTGTGATTCTTTTCTTTGCCCTCTTAGGGCAATTAGTTTGTATATTTACATGATACTTGCAATTTTTTACTTTGTGTGTATGTATGTATATATTATATTCTTTTCTCTTTTATTTCTACCACTAAAACCTCATAGGAATCACTCTCCTAAGCTATAGTATCACTTCTGTTTGTGTGCCAGACATTCCTCCTCAGTTCTTACGTTTATATTTCCAACTCAGAATATTTTAAATTGATTTGTTATCATTTCCTTTCATTTCCAACTTGCATTTTCTTATCTTCACTTCCGTTATTCTGTTAATGACACTACTATTAATAGATTCATCCATACAGGAAATCTCAGAGCCACTGTATTCTGTGTGATCAGTATTAACAGATGCTTTGAGGGGGAAAAAGTTCTGAGTTCATGTAAGATTGGGAAATGACAATTAGGTTGAACAAAATCAAAGAGGATTTTTTTTTTTTAAGCTACTACACTTCTAAAACCCTTAATTCGTCATTATTCTAATTTCTAAGAAGGATGTCCCCTAAATCTTTTTGACCATGGAGTTCCCTTTTCAAGATAAAATCTTCAGTGTA
Organism: Lemur catta; assembly: GCF_020740605.2. Classification (NCBI taxonomy): domain Eukaryota; kingdom Metazoa; phylum Chordata; class Mammalia; order Primates; family Lemuridae; genus Lemur; species Lemur catta. The sequence goes on along the minus strand of NC_059128.1, from coordinate 77,343,189 downwards.
AGAAACTGTTGCAAGAGAGTTATCTTTGACTCTTCTCTCTTAATGCCATACTCAACCTGGATTTGATTCATCTTTAGCCCAAAGTTATTTTATAATCCTAACTTATTTTCTATGTGTTCAATTTTTGTTTATCCTGACTGTCTCACCCTAGTTCAGACCCTTATCACCTTACACCTTTATAGTAATCTTCCTATTGGTTTCCTTGTGTCCTAACTTCATCCTCTCGGATCTATCTTTGGTGATACAAATTAATTACTTTTTAATTAAAAAAAATTTTTTTTTTTTTATTTTTGGTAGAAACAAGGTCTCACTATGTCACCCAGGCTGGAGTACAGTGGTATCATCATAGGTCACTGCAACCTCAAACTCCTAGGCTCCAGTGATCCTCCTGCCTCAGCCTCCTGAGTAGCTGGGATTACAGGCACACACCACCACACCCAGCTAATTTTTAAATTTTTTTGTAGAGATGGGGTCTTGCTATGTTGCCCGGGCTGGTCTTGAACTCCTGGCCTCAAAGTGATCCTCCCACCTCGGCCCCCCAAAGTGAGCCACCACACTTGGCAGTGATGCACATTAATTCTTGAAGCAGTGTGTTGACTACATTATTACCCTTTAGATGCCATCAGTGTATTCACATGACAATGCCAGGGCCTATTAGCAGTTCAAATGCTTTTTAATTCCATCCATAAATCCTTTGATTTATCTAGTTTTTAGTCTACTGCCTGAACAGGAGACTTATTTTCCCTTATTTTGGGGTTTATTCCATATCTCTGCTTAAAAGGCTACCTTCTCATCTTTCTCCCTACTTAAATTTTACTGTTATTTTAGTGCCTAAAGCTGCTTTCACAAGCATGTCTCCCCAAAGATTCTTTGTTTTTGCCCTCTAAGAGCAATTAGTTTGTACCATTTACATGGTACTTACAATTTTTCACTTTGATTGTCTAAGTATATATGTATATATTTTATATTTCCTACTGGTTTGCAGATCCAGTGGAGATGGCCCTAGTAATACATAGAAAAATTTTGCACTCATATTTAGTAAATGTGTATTGAATGATGAGTAGTAAAGTAGACAACTTGTTGACTTATTTGAATTTTTATTTTCCTTTTAGGAAGAACTCTTACTTGTGGCTTATAAAGAATGCCACAAAGCTGTGATGAGGTGCAGTACAAGTTTCATATGTGGTAGCAAGACAGTAGTGCAATTGTGTGGTCATAGTTTGGAAACTAAGTCCTACAGAGTATCCGAGGATCTTGTAAGCATACATCTGCCACTCTCCAGGACTCTTGCTGGTGAGTGTTTGTTTTTTGCTTATTGCATGTTTTTGTTAGCTCTGTTTTCTGGATATTCAAAGTAGTAGAATAATTTCTATTTTTCTTTTGTGCTCGGTATGTACAGACATACTTAGGTCAGATACCACGGTTAAGGGCTATCACTTCCTTCAAGGAACTATAGCTAGAACATCTATGTAAGGATGCTTGTTTACCTGCATGTTTTATCTGGGTCAGCTAATAGATCCTTATAGTATACACTTAAGGACTAACATGATAACTCATTTCCCACCCAAATTTAAATATAAAATCTTGTTGCTGGTTTTTAACCCCCTCCTCTCTGCCCAGTTTCATTAGTGTATTGTCTGTATCATTGTTCCTTTGCTACCATAAAGAAGAAATCATAGATTTTCTTCAATGCAAGTCTTTAATTTGCACTCCATGTAAATTGGCCTTTCATTGGTCACATTTTTTCTTTTGTAACAACTTTATTGAGTTGTATATTTTTGTATTTTTAATTGTTGTAAAATATACATAACAAAATTCACTATTTTAATCATTTTTAAGTGTACAGTTCAGTGGCATTAAACACATTCACATTGTTATGCAACCTCCACCACCATCCATCTCTAGTACTTTTTCATCTTTCAAAAAATGAAACGTCCAAAATAAAATATAATAATATTATTATTGAATAAGAGTTCCCTGTTTCCTCCTCCCTGCAGTCCCTGGCAACCACCAACTCTGACTTTCTGTCTCTGTGAATTTGACTGCTCTGGGTACCTGATATAAGTAGAAACATAAACATAGTGTCTGTCCTTTTGTGAATGACTTATTTCACTTAGCAAAAATGTCCTCAAGGTTTATGTTGCAGTATGCCTTAGAATTTCCTTCCTTTTTAACGCTGAATAATACTCCATTGTATGTTTAACCACATTTCGTTCATCCATTCATCCATTGATGGACACTTGGATTGCTTCCACCTTTCAGGTATTGTGAAAAATGCTGTTATGAACATGAACATACAAATATCTGTTCAAGTCCTCCTTTCAGTTTTTTGGGGTATATACTCAGATATGGTATTTCTGGATCTATGGAAATTCTTTGTTTCATTTTTTTAGAAACCACTATATTGTTTTCTATAGTGGCTACACCATTTTACATTCCCACCAGCAGTGCACAAGAATTCCAGTTTCTTTGCATCCTTGCCAACACTTGTTATGCCAATACTTGTTATTAATATTTTCTGGTTTTTTGATAATAGCCATTCTAATGGATGTGAATTGGTATCTCATTGTGGTTTTGATTTGCATTTCCTAAATGACTAGTGATTTTGAACATCTTTTCTCATGCTTATTGGCTGTTTGTATATGTTCTTTGGAGAAATGTCTGTTCAAGTGCTTTGCCCATTTTTTAATGGAGTTATTTTTTTGCTGTTCAGTTGCAGGAGTTCTTTATATATATTCTGGACAGAACTGCTTTTCAGATATATGATTTGCAGATATTTTTTCCCATCTGAGTGTTGCCCATTTACCCTGTCGATAGTATCCTTTGATAGACCAAGAGTTTTTGATATAATACTGTTTATCTATTTTTTCTTTTGTTGCCTGTATTTTTGGTGTTATATCCAAAAGCTCTATCAAATCCAATGCTATGAAACCTTTTCCCTATGTTTTCTTTTAACAGTTTTATTTTATAGTTTCAGCACTTTGGTTTAGGTCTTTGATCCACTTTAAGTTAATGTTTGTATATGGTATAATTGAAGTCATGTGATTCTATATTCTTCTATTTTTATTTTAAAAATACTTAATTTTCCCTTTTTGATGCTTGGTTAAGAGCAGAGTAAACATATTGTGAGAGGCAGCATATTATTTTTATATAATGTATGAACGTACCTTTTACAGTGTAGGACTTTAAGTGTGTTAATATTGTTTCTAAATTAGAAATCAAAGTCTGCATTCTAGAGTATCATTTCTAAACTCAGTAAACGTACATTTAAATCATACAAGTTTTCAAACTTGATGAGTTAACTAGTTAGCAAACTTAATGGGTTTAATTTCTTTCTTTTTTTTCTCTCTTTTTAATTTTAGGTCTTCACGTGCGTTTAAGTAGGCTAGGTGCTGTTTCAAGACTGCATGAATTTGTGCCTTTTGTAAGTGACTCTACTAATTGTTGATTTGCTTATGTTCTATTTCTATACACCTCTTAGTTGATGGGAAGAAAGATATTTTGAAATCCACCTGAGTAATTCCTATTTAGTAATTTTACGTCTGCTTATGATACATTGAAATCTGAATCACAGGGAGTTAGAAGTCATCTACCTCAAGTCCTTCTGTTTTATAGATGAGACAACTGGTGAATGTGTAGTGTCATAACCTTAAAACACATCCAGTCCTTGTGAGAAATAATGAAATTGACCTCACTCTGTTTCAGGAGGACTTTCAAATAGAGGTACTGGTGGAATATCCTTTGCGTTGTCTGGTGTTGGTTGCCCAGGTTGTTGCTGAGATGTGGCGAAGAAATGGGCTGTCTCTCATTAGCCAGGTATGGCAGGGTCTAATATTCACATGTGTGAATGTGTTCATTTTATGATTTTTTTCTTTTATATAGTTTTACCTTATATCCCAAGATTTTGCTGAGTGTTTTCTTCTATTCTCTTGTATAAACTCTTAGAAATGAAAGTTCTAGGGACCATATAGACATTTCTCCTTTTAACCTATTTACCATTTATTCCATTTGAATTATAAGAAACTAGTCTGTTTAGGTGCAAGCCAGTGGTACCACCAGAAGCCTCTCCATTAACAGCTCTTTTCTGAAGATTACCTTACATAGAGGCCTTTAGTCTTCCTACCATTTATCTTAATCAAAGGCCACCGTATGATTTTTCCTTCTGTTTTACAGCAAATACGGAGAAGTGCTTTTCCTAAAACATGGGGAAGTAGGACTTTTAAAGTTACCACTTGGAAGAGAAATGGTGTTAATGATTGAGCATAGAAATTGGTTTACTTTTATTGAAGTAGATATTTTAAACTTGGGGGAAATAAATTATTTTGTTACACGTATTGAGAATAACTAATATAGAGCATTTTTAACTCTGAAGTGTTTTCATGCCATGTTTTTTCACTTCATCCTCACAATTCCCTTAAAATGATTCACAGATTTACAACATATTTTTTTTTGCCACTAAAGATTTCTAAGGGTTTCTACCTTAGAGAAAATTTTAAGAATAGGTTTTGTTGGAAATTTTGCTTGAAATAAAATAATTCTTTTAGTATCTGTTCTACCTTCTATTTTATAGGTGTTTTATTACCAAGATGTTAAGTGCAGAGAAGAAATGTATGATAAAGATATCATCATGCTTCAGGTACCTATTTAAATTGTTTATGACATTTAATCCTCTTACATTCCTTGTCATAAGAGAAGATACTATAATTATTTTCAATTTAAATTTTCCTCACTATTCTGTGAACATGACATCATAAAAATTGAAGGGCCTACTAAATCATCTTCTGCAAACTTACTTTATCATTTTATGACAGTCCTACAAGAGACAAAATGTTTCTCCATTTAATACATAAGAAGTAAGATGCTGGATGTCTTTCACAGATTGGTGCATCTGTAATGGATCCCAACAAGTTCTTATTACTGGTACTTCAGAGGTATGAACTTGCTGATGCTTTTAGCAAGACCATATCTACAAAAGACCAGGTAAGCAAGAGAAACTGATACGTGAATTAATTCCAAAGGAAATACTATTGTTACTATTTTAGTCATATTTTAAAAGTTTGTTTCTTGATTATACATCCATAAATCACATGTAGCTTGCATATATTAATGTATACACACGCAATAATCTTTTTACTCTAGAAAAATTAGAATATATAGATTAAAAAAGAGAAAAATAAATGAAACACTACCTCCTGGAAATGGTTACTTTTTTTGGTGGAGACAAAGTCTCTGTCTGTTGCTCAGGCTGAAGTGCAGTGGTGCTATCATAGTTCATGCAGATTCAAACTCCTAGGCTCAAATGATCTTCCTCTCTCATCCTCCCTAGTAGCTTGGGACTACAGGTGCATGCCACCATGCCCGGCCAATTTATTTTTTATTTTTTGTTGGAATGAGATCACTTTGTTGCCCATGGTGGACTGGAACTCCTGGCCTCAAGCAATACTCCTGCCTTAGCCTCCCAAAGTGCTAGGATTATAGGCATGAGCCACTGTGCCTGGCTGAAATGATCACTTTTAAAGTTTTAGTGTCTTGTTTGTTTTTGTGTTTTTTTTAATTTTTATTTATTTAAATCAAAAATTGTATCATTCTTCGTGTGCTATTTTATAATCTTCCTGTGTTTAACAAAATATTGTGATAGGGTTTTTTTTTGGTCATTAAATAAATATTAAATACATTTTTTACATTGTCTTTTTTTTTGAGACAGGGTCTCACTCTGTCACTCAAGCTAGAGTGCTGTGGTGTCAGCCTAGCTCATAGCAACCTTAAACTCCTAGGCTCAAGCATTCCTCCTACCTCAGCCTCCCAAGTAGCTGGGACTATAAGTGTACTACCATGCTGGGCTAATTTTTTCTGTTTTTAGTAGAGATGGGGTCTCGCTTTTGCTCAGGCTGGTCTCAGACTCCTAAGTTCAAGCGTCCTCCTTCCTCGGCCTCCCAGAGTGCTAAGATTGCAGGCGTGAGCCACTGCGCCCGGCCTACGTTATCATTTTTAATAACTGTATGGTATGCCACTATATGAATGCATTATGGTTTAGTTGCCTATTACCAAAGAGGTTTTTCTAGTTTTTTGGCATTAAAAACATCTGTACCTCAGTGTTTAAACATTTGTCTAATTATTTTATTAAGATATATTATTAGAAGTGAATTTGTTGGATAAAACAGACTGCTCTTTCTTAAGGCTCTTAATACATACTGTCACATTGCTCTCAGAAAAGCTGTGTCTATTTAAGCTGTCTCTAGCAATGCATACATCTGTAATGGCACTGGTATTTTTAATCTTTGTTGTCTCATAGGTGAAATGATGATATTTTAGCTTGCATTTCTTTAATCAATGAAGTTAACCATGTTTTCATTTTTATTGGCCTTTTTTTTTCTTTTGGGCAGTGAGTTATCTGTTCTTGTCCTTTACCCTTCTTCTGTTTTTGTAAAAGCTCTTTGTTTAAAAAGGATATTAATTCTTTATTTATATTTGTTACATTTTTTACAATTCGTAATTTGTCTCTTGGTGTTTTGTCACATCTTTATTGCTTTAATATTTGAAGTACTAGCTTATAAAGTAGCCTTTGACTACTTTGAATTCATGAAATCAGATTATTTTATTCTTTCAAATTAGAAGTCACTTGCAAAGGGCCAGTAAATAGGATATAAAATGCAAAGCAAATTTTTAGTAGTGTTTTATACTTACTGAAAGTGTATATTTGATTTGATATAATTCTTAAATAAAGGGTGTGTTAGGGAAGGGTACTCTCACTGTAACTGTTGGGTATCTACTTTCTCACTAACCCACGTAAGGTGGAAGCCAATAATGGAGGAAAAGTTAAAGCTTAGAATTAGTTTGTTGATTTAAGACTATATGAGGGATAATGGTAATGAAAACAATGACAATATTTAATAATTGAGTTCTTATTATGTGGCAGATATTGTGAAACTTGTTGAATTTGTTATCAAACAAGGGAACTATTCACTTTATAACTATCTGTGTTGTGTTCTGAAAGAAAATACTAGACTGGATGGCCCATGAGTCTGATCCAGAAATGCATGTTTTATAGAGTCTCGTGGTTCTTATATAACTAATTTATTCTTTTTCAATTCTGTAGGATTTGATTAAACAATATAATACATTGATAGAAGAAATGCTTCAGGTCCTCATCTATATTGTGGGTAAGATTAAAACAGAATGTTTTGAAATAGAACATGGGTTACTTTTTAGAGATAACATTTAGAACTATAACTGACCATTTCATCCCTTCCAAATATAGCATTTAGGAACCCACCTTTGAAAAAGCATAGATTTTACATTTTTATTTTTCGTTACCTGATTTGTAAATGCCTGGACTTGTTTGGAGGTCTAGGATATAATTAACCCAGACAGAAATGTAGATGAAAAAATCTTACTCATTTAGTGCTAAAAATTATATATATATGAAATTTTAAATATAACATAGGTATAAGTAAAATATATTTTCATTGTGTCATTCTCTTGAATTACTTTGTGCAAATATTGACCATGCTTAGCTTTGTTAAGGTTACTTAGGGAAAGGGTAAAGAGTTCTTTGACAGAAATAATACTTATCAAGATATCATGACATTGACCCATAACAATGTGTTTTATAATTCAGCTGAAATTAAGATAACTATTCCTTACAGAAACACTAGATTCTACCCTATTAAATACAATATTTATTGTATAAAATAATATACAATATATAAGTTGATTGAATATATTGCCATATAGTATATCATAGTCTGTTAATTTTACCAGCTGGGCTCATCCATTGCCATCATCTGGTTCTTGACTTCACATTCTGGCTTTTGTTATTTACTGTATACACTGTTTTGTTTTAATAATTCCTGGTGAGGATTCTAGCCATTAGCTAAGTCTGTAAACATGGGTTCATTTTACTTGTTTGTGAAAGAGCGAGTTGCTGAACTAGCTGCTTATCTCAGCAGAAAGTGTAGTAAGCCTTTATTGCTAAGTGAGACTTAAATTTTCCAGGCTGCTAACTCTTCCTATCCAGAACATACTAGTAAGAGACTGATGGGAAAAAATGGGCAAATCGAAAATGTGTAAAATATTTTGAAGTTGATTATGTACTTTATTAAATTATAAAAACTTGAGGGAAATTTTTATATTTGTCCTTAGAATATTATGTGAAGAATTTCTAATATTGTGGTATATTTTTGCCTTTTTATTTTGACTATTTTACTGTAGCTACTATTATTTTAGTGTTTTTGTGTTTACCCGAATTTATGGGGTTTTTTCTTCCTTGTGATTTGATTTTTAGTTAATACTTGCTATATTCTTGAGTGTAAGTTCATTAGTTTCAGGAGTCAACATTTTTTGTTTTAAAAAGCTATAATCTCTGATTTTATAATGGAAAAAACATTAAGAAGTAGAAAAAATATCTGGATTAGGAAATAGAAGGTCTAGTCTTGACCTTGCTATCAACTATCAAGAGTATGCCATTTATATTCTTTGGGCCTCAGAGTCCTGATTTGTAAAATGTGGAGGTAATCTACATGATCTCTAAGGTTTATTCTAGCACTAAAATTCTAGGGGATACTGTTGGTGAAAAAATATGAAAATAACAAAATTCTTTACAAATGTAAAGAGGAATGAATCTGTTGGAAAAGAATTCACTTAACAAAAAGTCATTCTTTGGCAAATTTGTAGAATTTAACAAATCTCTCAGGCAAGAGGTTTCTTTCTTTGTGACTCTCTTATACATATCATAGGACTTTGTATAGATACCGTAGTGTTGAAAATCAGTGGTGACATAAGGCCAGACGGTAAGCCTTTTTGAGGCTAGGGGAATTAGATGTTGTTAATACCAGTGAAGTTCCCATATTTAATTTAGCTATTTTCTCTTTCCATTTGATAGTTTTTTGTAATGAAAAATGGAAACCTGACCATGTGGGCATTTCACAGGACTTACCACTCCCCAATCATATTATTGTTCTGTCATTTAACCCATAAAGACATTTTTAAGTATTTTGTTTTTCAGTTTTCACTTTGTTTGTTCTTAAATAATAAGTAGAGACAAAATTGAGGAAGATGTTGAAAGAAAAGCTATTCAGTCATGGCCACTGCTCATTCAGATGCCATCTGCCATGTTTTGTGGATTAGAAACACATGCTAATTTAATTGAGGGGCCTTGTTTATAATGTGTATGTGTCTGTATACGTATGTGTATGTACGTTTGTTTGTATGTGTGTAAGTTAAAACAAAGCCTGAATTCTCCTTCAGGCCACTTCAGTTTTCTCCCTCTGTCTTTCAACAAATAGACTCTTATTCAGATTTGGGAACATGTTCAAATAATTTTTGGTCTTTCTCTCATAGACTTACTTTAATGTAATTTTTGGTGTATAAGTGCTCCTGGTGGGGAGAGATTTAAACAGAAAGCAATTAATTAGTCTACTTTTTCTTTTCATTATTTGTATTAGGAGAGCGTTATGTACCTGGAGTGGGAAATGTGACCAAAGAAGAGGTCACAATGAGAGAAATTATTCACTTGCTTTGCATTGAACCCATGCCACACAGTGCCATTGCCAAAAATTTACCTGAGAATGTAAGTCCATTTTTGCTTTTTTCTCCATTCACCTCAAGGTGGAATAGTTTTTTCTTTTTCTTTAATTGGAAGCTATTTCAAAATTTTAGGAAAATTTGTTCAGCAAAAACCTCTATATTATGACCTTACAGGTATAAAGCAATTACCATTCATCCTTTATTGCTATAAATTCTAATTCTGGTAGGAACTCCTTGACTTTTTGTTTACTTTAAAATAAGATTTCTCCAGAGGAAAAGGAGTGGCTGCCTGAAATGCTGAGACTGTTTGAGTGGTATGTTAATCGGTATGTTAATCTGGGTCTTCTGAGAAGCAAATCTCATGACAAAACATTAAGATTTTATTAAAGAAAATGGTGAGGGAGCTGGGAAAGGCTAGGGGACCCATCAGTTTATGATGCAAGTCTGATTCCCAGTGAAATAAGAGGGAAGGATGGATAAATACAAGCATTCCAGACTGCTGGGCTTTGGCACCTTCCCATGTCTCCCAGAATGAGCCTGCATTAGTATCTTTGCTTTGCTCATTGTCTGGGAGCAGCAGGTGAAAAGCTTGGCCTTGGTGTGACCAGAGCACAGCATGTGGTCATTTACGCTTCTTGTGATTAGAGATCTTCAAGGTGCATTCTCATGGCCTTTACCAGGTAGTATTTTTGTTTTCTTATATACAGATACTGAAATAATAGTCCTAAAGATTATCAATCTCATATTTTTTCCTCTGAGATTTGAATATGAATTAGAAAAATGATTCTTAAAAAAGAATTATACTTATCTGTGCTATTAAGGCTTTCCAGAGAGATACACTAGGTATAGGCTTTGACTATTGGTAATTCTCTCCACCCTCAAATTATTTGTATCTTCTTCCAGTTTCATTGTTGACTGATTCTCAAAGTGCAGTCATTTGGCTTATTACCTTCATAATTTTTACATATCTATCTACCAATTTTATTATTATTACATTTTAATATCAACTCACATTTTCCTTAGCATCTTTCTAAGTAGTACTATCTGTGAAAATAGTAGGCTTGACATTCTAGATCATTTTTCCCTGATGCATATTAAAACAAGTCAATAACTATCCAAAAATTTTGGTATATGTAACCTTGTGACACCTAAAATAATTTCACATACCACTAGTAATATGCACACTATACTTTGCAAAATAAGAACACTTTAGGGCATTCTGTCACTTTTTGCTGCTTACCATGAGTACATTTTTAAAAACAGGAAGTTAAATTTCTTAATTTTTACAAGGCTATAGGAGTCTGTGAGCTTACTGTAGTAGCTTAACTAAGTTAGGTTCTTATCCTGATTTTAAATGACTTCATGAAAAAATAGTGTTCCAACGTTAAGGAAAAGTTCAGGCCAAGCAGAAAAAAAGCTATTACAATTGCAAAAGGTAGAATACATTAGGACATCTAGACATGTGTTTTGCTGTAGATTACTAGTTGGATCCCATTTATTTTGTTACCTTGGTTTTAGGGGTTAGTACAGCATGGGTATATGCTTAAATGATGTGGGTGATGAACATACTACATAAAGAAAAGCGTCTTTTCTTTGAACTATTGGTAATGCCGTGTGTGCATGGGTGTGTAGTGTATATGCCGTGTGTGTGTGTGTGTGTGTGTGTGTGTGTGTGTGTCTACACACACGAAGACAAACTTAGATAACATTTTTTTCTTATACAGTTTACACATGGGTCTTATAAGGAATTGGTCTCCCAAAACATAACTGACTTTAGACCTAATTTTTTTGTAGTGGAAATTGGTCTTTTTAAAATTGTTTACAAAGTACTTCAGAGATGCAGTTGAAAATGTATTTCACTTCGCAGTAAAAGAAGAGCAAGTTGTTACATGGAGGTAAAAATGACAAAAATATTATTTCAACAGGAAAATCATGAAACTGGTTTAGAGACTGTCATAAACAAAGTGGCCACATTTAAGTAAGTGCTTAATATTTATGCTTATTGTAGAGGTAGATTGATCTCTGTTCTTTTACTTTGGATGCTTTGTATAATCCTTGCCTGAACTCCCAAGAGTAAGAATGGAGTGGTGAGAATGAGGGGCACACAGTAGACCCTTAGTACATGTTTGTTGAAGAAATGATTGCTTTTGGCAGGTGAATGAGAAATATCTATTTGTGACATTAGATGATTTAGATAGTAAGTAAACCTTTCTGATAATCTCCTTCCCATTAATTTGAAGCCATAACTTCATATATTATACTATAAATTTTTATTTTACATGCTAATTTTATATTTTTCTAGTAGAGTTAAAACAGTATTTTACAATTCTTTCATTCTTTGAGGTATATAAAATGGAAATAAGATTTTAATTGTATTCTTAAAATTTGAAAAATTGATACTGTAGTGAATTTCTACTTGTTATTGTCTTTATAGATAAATTACTAGTTTCAAATAACTTTTAAGGTAGGATATAGCTTTTCTTATGCTCTAATAATGTTCAGTGAAATATTTGACTTAAGAATTGGATAGAAACCAAAAGCTATTTAACATTCAGAACAAAGATGGTGTAGTCCTTTTGTCCTTAATGATTTTCCTTATAGTACTGTATGGAGGATTCGATATATTTTCATTTGCAACTTGCTAAGAATATGATGTCTCCTTATCATTTTAGATTTGACCTTAGAAAATGGAATGTGCTTTAGCTGAACAGACAACTTTTAGGCTTCATAAACTATAAAGGAAGCCTTAGAGATTTAAGTAGGTCATGGGGATCAGGTATAGATAGAACAAATTTCCCCAAATGTGTTTGAATTTCATAATTATAAAACACAACTTAACTGTTACCAGGACTTTGTGTTCACAGTGTAGGTTTTAGTTTTACTATTGGAATGAAATTTATTATTCAGATTAAGAAAGCTAAATAAGATATAATTATGTATTTTTCTGTATATTATGACTTCTAGATTAATTTTTAGGTTTTTATTTTTTCTGTATTCTGTCCTTTGAGAACATGGCAGTTCATCTCTGTATTTTGCATCTGTTTAGAAAACCAGGTGTATCAGGCCATGGAGTTTATGAACTGAAAGATGAATCATTGAAAGACTTCAATATGTACTTTTATCATTACTCCAAAACACAGCATAGCAAGGTAGGAAGAAGTGTCTTTTTCAGTAAATAAACCTAAAAATGCTTTATGCTTTTTAACTCCACAGAAAATGTCTTGCTTTTTCTGTAGTTTTCTGCTGGTTCTCATTAATAGTGGGCAGTGTCTCACCCAAGAAATAAAGTTGATTCAATAATGTCATCTACTATATAGGCAGTATTCAGATTTTCCTGATTATATGAAAAATGTTCTTTATAACTGTCTCAGAGGGAGGAGGATTCAATCAAGTATCATGTACTTCATGATCATGTACTTCATTTGGTTGTCAAGTTTCTACAGTCTCCTTTTAATTTAGGATAGTTCTTTTGCCTTTTTTGTCTTTTAATATTGACATTTCTGTAGAGTACAGGCTAGTTGTTCAGAATATTCTACTTTCTGTTATTTGTCTAGTTGTATTCTCACGATTAGATTCAAATTAAACATTTTTTGGCAAGAGTACTATACAGGTGATATATTGCATCACATAGTGTGTGTCCCATGAAGGTTGGTATTAAGTATGATCACTTAGGGGTGATGTCTGGCTTTGTCCTTATAAAGTGAATAATTTACAGCCCATTGCACATAATAGGCGCTAGGTAAATATTTTGACTTAAAAGAATTGGGACTAAGTTCAGTTTTTTTGTGGGGTGTTTTTTTTTTTTTTTTTTTTTGAGACAGGGTCTTGCTGTGTCCAGACAGAGTGCAGTGGTGTCCTCATAGCTCACTGCAACCTCAAACTCCCGGGCTTACGCAGTTCTCTTGCCTCAGCCTCCCAAGTAGCTGGGACTATAGGCACACACCACGATGCCCAGCTAATTTGTGTATTTTTAGTAGAGACAGGGTCTTACTATTGCTCAGACTGGTCTCGAACTCCTGAGCTCAAGCAGTCCTCCTGCCTCAGCCTCCCAGAGTGCTAGGATTACAGGTGTGAGTCACTGTGCCTGCGGGGGACTAAGTTCTTGATGAGGGATATTCCTCATCTATTTTGCAGTGGCTTTCCTTAGGATGGCCATTTTGTTTCTAGGACAAGGAAGCATTCTGAATACATGCTTCAGTATATAAAGTATTTTAATAGGTGGTTAGGTCCTTCCTGCCTGCTTTAAAATATTCCATTTGTTTCGTGCTTGCAAAGCAGTATATTTAATGGTAGATTTTTTTTTTATAGGCTGAACATATGCAGAAGAAAAGGAGAAAACAAGAAAACAAAGATGAAGGTAAAAAGTGAGATTCTGAACTGACTCATTTTGACTATCTTCTGTGATTTTTGTATTAGCAAAGCATATAGTGTTTTGTTTTTGTTAGTTTTTGAGAGTAGGCAAGTAAAAGAAGTGGAAAGAGCCTTTTGCTTTTTGTTCATGTATTAATATGTGGTCAATATTAGCAGTCGTAGAATTTTAAATTGATAGCATATGGAGTTTATTTTGAGTGACTGACATAGTAACTTACATTACATTTGATATTGATATTTTCAGTACTTCAAGGGAGCAAAATATCATGTGTGTTGTTTTGCATGTACTCTATTATTTTTTGACATTTGGAATTTAGTATGTAGGATAACCCAAATAAGAATGTACCTGTTTGTCTCTTTTCCCATCCATCTCCTACCCCTTATAGCATTGCCACCACCACCACCTCCTGAATTCTGCCCTGCTTTCAGCAAAGTGGTTAACCTTCTCAACTGTGATATCATGATGTACATTCTCAGGACCATATTTGAGCGGGCAATAGATGCAGATTCTAACTTGTGGACTGAAGGGATGCTCCAAATGGTGTGTTTACTTCAAATATATTCTCTATGTCGAGTCCTAGAGTTCTTGGGGATCTGAAGATCTCTGGTCTAACTTCTATCCGAACCACATCTATAGCACCTTAGACCTAGAGATCATTAAAAATAGGTTACACATGGCACAAATTTCCTTAGTGATACCCTCTTATATAGCATCTTACTCTTGGGAACCATTTGTTAAACCATATCTGTTTAATAAAATCCACAAAAACTAAAAAAGGACTACTCATGCTAATAATAAATTGGTATGTGATCATTGCATTGTGATTTTTTTATATTTTTAATTTTGCTTGTATTATAAGGAGACAGTATAATAAAGATTTGAAGACAGGTCTAGGCTTGAGTTCTGGGTTCCAATACTTCCTACTTAGGAGCAAAAAATAATTTTCTCATTAGTGAAATGGATATAAGTGTAATTATTCATAGAGTTGTTATGATAATTATCTCAAGTGAAAGCAGCTATTTTTTCTTGATACTGTTATAGATAAATTACTTACTCATGCCACTTTGTGGTAGCTGTAATTGGATATTTATTTAATACCTGCCTAACTAAATTTTCTTTTTTCCGTGGGTCTTGTTGGTCTGTAGGCTCTACATGCTATCATGCTGTATGTGTGTCTCAATTTTTGTTATAATGGTGATAAATACATGCAGTATTAAGTTTCACATCATAGAGATATATTTGAAATCAAGTTAATACTTCTCTTCCTGTCTCTAGTTCCCTACATAGGAGATAAGCACTGGTAAAATTTTGCATAAAATTTTATATAATCATTCCACATTAGCATATATAAGTTTACCTCATTCTTGATAGCTGCATATTGCATTGTATGGATATGCTATAATTTATTTAGCTAGTTTCCTATTAATAGACATTCAGGTTGTTTTTAGGTCTTTGCTGTAACAAAGAACACTAAAATGAACATCCTTGTACAAATATATTTGCATACTTAAAGGAGTGTATCTGTCATACTAATTCCTAGTACTGGCTTTGTACCTTTACATTTTTGATAGATATTTTCAAATTGACCTTTAAAAATGTATACCAGTTTACTTTCCTTTTACCAGTGTGGTCAAAATTGCCTGCTTCCTAACACCTTTGCCAGCTCTGTATTTTACTAAACCCAAACTTTTGCCACTCTCATAGATGAAATATAGGATAATTTTGTTTCAACTCAAATTTTTAAAATTTTAAGTGATAAACATTTTTTTGTATGTGTATTCATCATTTCTTTTTCCATGAACTGCTTGTTTGTAAACATTGTGCATTTTTTGTCTATCAGGTTGCTTATTTTTATACCTCCGCTTAAAATATATTTACATAAATAAGTTCAGTTTTAAAGATCTTCTCTTATTTTCCTCCTTCAGGCATTTCATATTCTGGCATTGGGTTTACTAGAAGAGAAGCAACAGCTTCAAAAAGCTCCTGAAGAGGAAGTGACATTTGACTTTTACCATAAGGCTTCAAGTATGTTTGAGTATCACTTTTCAACATAGTTCTAGCTAATTACCAATTTGGAGTTGAAAGTTTAGATCTTACAGAGTTTTAATTTGTCAGTCCTGAAGGTTTAGATTTTTCTAGAGTTTTAATCTGTCAGTTCTTAAAACATAGGAAATCCTGAAATTATTTAAGTCTTCCTAGCATCTTTAGTTTTTAACTAGTATTTTTTAGCATACTAATATATTTTTTAATCTCCTACTGCAGTCTTTTTACTACATGACTCCCTACTGCCCACTTTTTTTTTGGGTTGTATACAATGGAAGTTTCTTTCATTTCTCATCTCAGTATTACTGAATATTTGCTGCTGCATCAATTGTAACATTCACGTGACCCATCTGTTTAAGATATTAATGTTTCTGCATTTAAAATGATTGTAGAAGTTCGAATGAATGATAGCATGTTCATTTTGCATTGTTTTCAACTTGAAAGAAAAGAATAGATTTAAATTAGATTTCTATTAAATGCTACCTGATTAAAATAGTTTTTTCAAAGCACATTCCACATTTTCAAACCAATAGGCAGGAAAAAAGCATCTCATTTTATATTTATATACTGTATTTTTAAGATCCCTGAAGACATCATGCAACTAATCAGTTTATGGATATGGCCTCCATAATATCCATTTGGATATTTTTGGCAGTTTTGTTTTTTATTAAGCATTTTTGCTTAGACGTTGAACCAAGTTGATGAGAGGCTAGACAGGTCATTAAGGGTAGGTTTTGTTTAGCAATGCCACTGGAAGATATAAAAGAGAGACTTCAAGTAATTCAAGTTTTCTTACATATCATTTTTTAACTTAGTACTTCATGTAGTTCTAGATCTTTCACTGAGAAATTAATGTAGTTAAGGGATTGATCAGCAAACCTTGGTTACCAATATGAATAACATTAACTAAAAATTATAATTTGTACATAATTGTGAAGATACATTTGGCCCATCATATCTGTGCATTCCACATCCAGGGATTCAACCAACCACAGATCCAAATTATTTGGGGTCAGGGGTAGGATGGTTGCATCTGTAATGAACATGTGCAGACTTTTTCCTTGTCATTATTCTCTATACCATACCATATAACAACTATTTACATAGCATTTGCATTGTATTAGGTATTATAAGTAATCTAGAGATGATTTAAAATATATAGGAGGATGTGCATAGATTACGCACAAATACTGCACCATTTTATATAAAGGACTTGGGTATTCACAGATTTTGGTATCCAGAGGGATCCTGGTGCCAATTCCCCATGGATACCAAGGGATGACTGCGTATATTTATTTATGTTGTGTAATTTTGTGTTTTAAAAAAGGATTGGGAAGTACAGCTATGAATGCTCAGAATATACAAATGCTTTTGGAAAAACTCAAGGGAATTCCCCAGTTAGAAGGCCAGAAGGACATGATAACATGGATACTTCAGGTAAACTAGAAAAGTAAACTGATTGTATCATTTAAGAATCCTCTGCTTGCCTCTGAAATTAAATCACTATTTTTTCAATTGTAAAGTCATTTACTACTGATTTTCGTGATCACTCATATTTTTTCATATTATTAAATAGTAATTCTATTTTCCGTGTGTTTTAGTGGAGTTTTTAAAAAATAAAGCAAGATTGATTTATTTGCATCATTATTTAGTCAACGTGTACTTAATACCTACTGTATGCCATGCTCATTTCTAGACTCTGACAAAGATAGACAAGGTGCTTGCTATCATGAAGCATACACTATTGTTGAGGTACAGGCAATAAACAAGAAAGTATGAGGGTAATTCAGTAGATGAGTAGGGGGTTTCTTTGGGTAATTAGAGAAGGCCACTTTCAGAAGGTGACATTGGAGCTAAGACCTGAAGGACATAGAGTCAGTGTTACAGGAATCCAGAAGAGTACTCCAGGAAGAGGGAACAGCAGTGCAGAAGCTCTCAGGTGGCCAGAAAGAAGGCTAGTATGACTGGAACATGATGGGGAAGGGAGAGGAAAGTAGGCAATGAGGTCAGAGGGGCAGCCAAGGGCCAGATCATGTAGGACTTATAGGTCAGAGTAACGAAAGTGGTAGCTTTTGTTTTTGAGGACAAGAAACCATTGAAGGACTTGATTTTTCTTTTTTTTTGAGACAGAGTCTCGCTCTGTTTCCTGGGCTAGAGTGCAGTGGCATTGTCATAGCTCACTGCAACCTCAAACTCCTGGACTCAAGTGATCCTCGTGCCTCAGCCTCCTGGGTAGCTGCACGCCACCATGCCTGGCTAATTTTTCTATTTTTTGTAGAGATGGGGTCTCGCTCTTACTCAGGCTGGTCTTGCACTCCTGACCTCAAGCAATCCTCCAACCTTGGCTTCCCAGAGTGCTAGGATTACAGGCATGAGCCACCATACCCAGCTGAATTTTTAGTGACATAATCTGATCTGTATTTGTATAAGATCACTTTGGCTGCTGTGGAGTAAATGGATTGCAGGGGACAGGCATAGAAGCAGGGAAACCTTTAGGAGACTATTGCAATAATCTTGGTGAGAAATAAGCATGACCTAGGCTAAGATGCAGATGGAGAGAAACTGGACTGATTAAGGTATATGTTGAAGGTAGAATCTATAGTACTTGCTGATAGATTTGGTAGACGGGATGAGGGGAATCATGGAATCAAAGAAATTCCTGGATTTTGTGTTTGAACAGATCACAATGCCTTTGAGGAATATTGAGTGAATGACAGGGAGAGGGAGAGGCTAGTAATGTTACTTTAATGGAAAACCCTTCACATGGAAACATGAAGCCAGGGTTATAGAGCTCATTGTATTCATTAAAATATTCTCATGTTTTCAGCTAGATGTTTTGATATCAATTAGAAATCTTTGTACTGCTTTGTACTTCAAGAGGTCAGTCCTTTTTACTGTTATACTTAAACATTCCTTAAGCAAGCTTGATATAATAGGATATGTAACTGTAAGATAATGATGTTACTAATATTTCTCTTGATGTAGATTTCAAGAATATTTAGTATTTGTGTTTAATTTATCAATATAATGATTTTAAAATATAAAATCAGAACAAAAAGTAGATACTATTCTACCTTAAGAAAGTAAATTGAACTGTCATTTAATCCAGCATTTATATCCTGTAGACATAGTGTTATAAATTGGAGATCTATTTCTGAAAATTCATTTCCTATTAGAATACCAAAACTTACTATGAAAATATATGAAAAGCACAAGTATCTACTTTTAAAGACATTAGATCATTTACCCAGATGCTTAATTTAAAGCTGTGTTGTGGTGTTCTTTGTGGGAGATTATTCCTTATGAGAACAAGGCTCCTTCAAAATATAAATAAGCTTAATGAATGCACCATCCCATTGCTGAAACCTTGACATTTGTTAGTAAAAAGGTGATAGAGCTGTATAAGCTGTTATGGAAATGTCTGCAAAGATAAATGATTAAGTGAAAAAAGGAGGTTTTGAAACAATATGTATAATAAGATCTCTTATGAAAATAGATATAAACATATTGCATATTCTGATAAATTTTTCCTGGAAAGATATATTGATAATCTTTATTTTGGTTGTTGCTTTTGGAGAGAGGGGCTAAAATCAGGGAGAGGAAGATTGTACTTTCCATTTTGTATCTTTGTCTTTATGTGACTTTGCACTAAAAATGTCATTTTAAATTTTTAAAAAGAAATTTTTTCCTGGCAACTCTCGCAAGTAAACAGAGGCATGCTCATAGCTGCATATTGAATCAGGGGATTTGCTGCCAGGGGCCGCCACCTCAGCTGGATTGTTTATCCACCAGGACAGGTGTTTGTCACAGTCAAGTCACTCCCCCGCATATATTGAAATAGTTTAAGGCAAAGACATTTGGAGACATTATGACAAAATCAGATTGGGGAATTTTTCTATTTCTGTTCAGTCTAACCAAATCTTTTAACATTTCATCTGTTTTTCACAGATGTTTGACACAGTGAAGCGATTAAGAGAAAAATCTTGTTTAATGGTAGCAACTACTTCAGGATTGGAATCTATTAAGAATGATGAGGTAATAACACTGTAATAATGATAATATTCATCTCTGTCTTTAAACTTTACAGGCATAAGGGAGCTGCTTCTTTTTGTTGGGAGGAACTTTATTGTAAAGTATGTGCTCTGGGATCTGTCCATCTTTTATTTGTTATGCTTTTATACTGCAGGGATGAATGGTATTTGAGAGATAATATTTCAGTATAGTTTATGTATTTTATAAAAGCAAAGGAAATTGATACATAGTGGAGCTCTATTAGAAATACCCTATTTTATTAATTTTTAAAATATTTTAATGTCTGAAATTGGGATGTGACTCACAATGGCTGCTTATAATCAATAGCATTCTTTAGAGAAATGTAAGATAATGATACATCTTAGATTCAATGAAATATAATATTAATTTCCATAATATAGTGAATCTGGTTTGGATGATTCTGATATTGCAATTATTAGAATATTATTACTTGTATGGGGTTTGCTTGTTTTAATAGACAGGTCTCTGACTCTGTCATCTAGGCTGGAGTGCAGTGCCATGATCGTAGCTCACTGTAACCTGGAATTACTGGGCTCAAGTGATCCTCTGGCCTCAGTCTCCCAAGTAGCTAGGACTATAAGTGTACCACCATACCCAGATAATTTTTTTAATTTTTTGTAGAGATGGGATCTCCTTGTGTTGCCCAGGCTGGTCTTAAACTCCTGGCCTTAAGCAGTCCTCCTTTCTCGGCCTCCCAAAATTTTGGGATTACAGGCATAAGCCCCTGACCCTGGCCTACTTTTGGTTATTAACCAGCCTTCCTAAAAGAATAACACTGTATTTAAGTTAAAATAGAAAATAAAAAAGCACCAAATACGTCTCAGTGATATTGTTAAAGTTCTCAGTCTCAGCAATGCATGTAGGAGTAACTGTTTAGACATCATCAAGTTGGTTTAAATTGATTAAATGTCAATGATTAAGTGATTGGCAAATGATTTTAAAATTTTATCTGTTTTTATTTCTTAATGTACCTGCCTTGAGTATAAAAGGCAGTTTATTGGATATTTAAGGGACTTGACCTTTTACATTACATTATTGAAATAACCAAAGGAGCAATTCGTTGTGTGATGTGGTGGAGCCTGTAGTACTAATTTTGAAACATTAAACTGAATCTAGGCTTTAAGGGGTAATCAAGTCTTTCAGACTCATACTCTAAGAAATTTTACCAACTGAACAGTACATGTAAATTTTTAACAATGAATCTTACCTAATTTTGTGATTTCTTAATACCCAGATTACTCATGATAAAGAAAAAGCAGAACGAAAAAGAAAAGCTGAAGCTGCTAGGCTACATCGCCAGAAGATCATGGCTCAGATGTCTGCCTTACAGAAAAACTTCATTGAAACTCATAAACTCATGTATGACAATACATCAGAAATGCCTGGGAAAGAAGATTCCATTATGGAGGAAGAGAGGTAAAACAAAGGCAAAACCAAAATTAGCAACTCAATTTTTAGAGGAGAAATTAAATACTCACTTTAAATTATGTTTTTCCAAAATATATTTTATAGTAAGAGAAATTAAACTATTTTTAAGCTAGGAAGGTCAAAGTGAAGGCTCTAAGGTGCTTATTGAATGTATTTTATATTGCTAAATGGTTTGAGTAAACTATAAGTTAAGAACCTTTATGTACAAAAAGATGTGACAGTAGGAACAACCAAAATAGAAATCAGCTCTTGTTATTTTGTATGTATGAGCACTTTTAGATACACATTTACACATCAGTTCACATAGTCTACATTATTTTGTTTCTGATAAAAAAGACTGCAGTTATTGCCTATTGGAAATAAATTCTTCACCTGAAAAAGGTGGTTTATACTAGTTTTTCTTTATTTCTTAAAGAGAAAGAAAACAATAACCTATAGCTGTGGGCATGGACAGCACACTGGAATGGGAATCAGTAAATCTGGTTTTCTGATTCCTCGCTGTGGTATGGTCTTGGAGAAATCAGAGCCATGCTTTGTGGGCAATTACATAGGTTTGAGTGAGAAAAGGGAGGAGGCAAAATAATGGTACTTTGAAAAGCATTCCAAGAAATTTAAAATACTGAAAATACTCAACTTATGTCTATATTTAATAACAAGCTTTCACTGCTATTTAAAACGCTGTGTGCTTGGTCGGGTGTGGTGGCACACACCTACTTGGGAGGCTGAGGCAAAAGGATCTCTCAAGCTCAGGAGGTAGAGGCTACATTGAGCTATGATGATGCCACTACACTCTAGCTCAGGCAACAGAGGAAGACCCTGTCTCAAAAATTAAAAAATTTAAAAAATAAAGTAAAAACAATGTGTGCTATACATACTTTTAGAAAATTTTGGTTTTGCATTAATAGTAGGCACATTATATTCTATGTAACATGTTTGTAATCCTGAAGCTGAGTATACTAACAAGGACCATAAAGAATGACTATATTAGAGATTAAAAAGATATGAAGGTAAGCCTTCCTTGGCTGACTATAGTGTAATAAAACTAAAAATAAATAAAAACTTTAAACAAGCATGGAGGTTCCACTTCTAAATATTATGTAATAACAACATCCTATTTAGGAAGTAGTGAGAAGGAAACTACTGACTATCAAAATAAGAAAGTGTAAAGCAAAGGTGTACTCAGAATTAATTAATGGCCTTAATGCTTTCATTATTTATTTTTTTGCCTGATTGATTAGACATGTGATTTATGAATATGTTCTTATTGAAAACAGTTCAAATAATGCAGTAAGTTCCCTTTGACCATCCTCTACTTTCCTGATCTTTCTCCACAGATAACTGTGATTATAAATTACCACTGTTCTAGACCCCTTTCTATGCATTTATAAACACGTGTACATGAGGAAATAATGAGGCATGTGTTGTGTTTTTTAGTGGGTTTTTTTTTGTTACCATATATTTTGTTCTGTAGCTTGCTTTTTAAATGTCTTATAAATCTTTTTCTATCAGTACATATAGATCTATTGTATAGATTCTATATCATTGTTTATGACTGCTGTATAGTCTTCCATGGTGTGAATATACAATATTTAATTATCTGAATTTGGACATTTAGGTTGCTTCTAATTTTCCTTTATTATAATTTGTAAGTACCTTTTGTATGTGCCTTTTTGTGCAATTGTGCAAATGCTTCTCAAGGTTGGACTCTAATAAGTGAAAGGGCTGGGTCAAAATTTTAACAGATAAGGCTACATTGCTCTCCAAAATGGTTTTACCAGTTTCTACTCCCAGCAGTGTATAAGAGTATCCATTTACTTTATTCTTACCAATACTTAACTATTATTAGTACTTGAAAATATTTGATATTATCAGAATTGTAATTTGTACCAATATGACTGAATTTCCCTGATTACTAGTCCTATGTTGTGCATCTTCTCATATCATTGCCTGTTTCATTTTAACTTTGGGGAATTACCTGTTTTTATCCTTTGCCCATCTCTATTGGATTCTTTGCTCTTATTGAAGTCCTTTAAAATTATGGATACTAAACTTTGTTAAATATGTTTCCCATTTTTTGTCCTTATTTCTTTAACATTTAATTATGGTGTTTAGCCATATAGAAGTTTTCAATGTTGATGAAGACAGCTTTATCAG
Source organism: Lemur catta (assembly GCF_020740605.2). Taxonomy (NCBI): domain Eukaryota; kingdom Metazoa; phylum Chordata; class Mammalia; order Primates; family Lemuridae; genus Lemur; species Lemur catta. Next base: position 77,319,614 of record NC_059128.1, on the reverse strand, counting down.
TATTTTAGAGTTTTTACTTTTTGTGTCTTGTTTAAGAAAGCTTTCCCTATCCCAAGTCTCAAATATATTCTTTTTTTTTTTAAACCACAAGAAAATTTTTTTTCTTAGAGATAGGGTCTAGTTATGTTACACAGGCTGGAGTGTAGTGGCTGTTCACAAACACCATCATAGAGTACTACGGCCTTGAACTCAGCCTCCTGTATAGCTGGAACTACAGGTATGTGCCACTAGGTCCAGACAAAATTTTAATTATGTTATATTAATACATTTTCCTTTTAAAAAGTAAATGTTGCCTGTAATCTCAGTGCTTTGGGAGGCCACGGCAGGAGGATCAGTTGAGCCCAGGAGTTTAAGACCAGCCTGGGCAATGTAGCAGTACCCCATCTCTATGAAAAATAAGACAATTAGCCAGGCATGGTGGCATGCACCTATAGTCCTGGCTATTAGGGAGGCTGCGGTGAGAGGATCTCTTGAGTCTAGAAGTTCGAGACTGGTGAGCTAAGATTGTGCCACTGCACTCCAGCCTGGGCAATAGAGCAAGATTCTGTTGCTAAAAAAAAATGAATAAATAAAAATCAAATATTAGAGATAAAGCTGAAGTTCCATTTGAGCACCAGCCCAAATCCTAGACTTCTTTCTTCTCTTCCTCGAAGTTTCTCTGGTTATAAGTTTTATGTGTATCTTAATCAGAATTTTTATTATTCTACTACATACAAATATATGTAACCACAGAAATTATATAGTGTGATTCAGCCTTTTGTTTTATTTGCATATGTATTACATATCATTCTGCGACTTCCCATTTTCACTGAATAGTATAATATGTCTTGGAAATCTATATATGTTCTTACATTCAAAATGAGCTCAGTGTTTCTCAGTCTTCACATTTAGGCAGTGATTCTTTTTCATGCCGTATTCCGTAAATTGTGAAACACTTAGCATCCCCTGCCAACTAGTCTTTATGACAACCAAAAAGTAAACCTCCTCCATGTATTTATTGCCAGATGCCTCCTGAGACGTGGTACCACCTAGTTGAAACCCACATTTTTAAACCTGTATAGCATTCCATATTATATAAGTTCATTTACATTGGTGATAAACATTTATTTCCAGTTTGTTTAATGATACACCATATTTCAGGGAGCTTCCTATGCAGAGAGACAATACTGCAGAGTAGTTCAGAGCATGGCCTGTAAGGCCAGATTAACTGGTTTAAATCCTGCCTCTGCTACTTACTAGTGATGAGTCATTGAGTGAGTTTCACTGTCTCTAGGCCTCAGTTTCTTCATGTGAAAAATGGAGGTAATAAAAGTAGGTACCTCATAGGATTATTATAAGGATTGAGTAAACATAATGTTAGGCATTTGAAACAGTGCCTAGCTTCACAATCAGCACATTATAAATATTTGCTATTTTTATATATTATTATTGCACACATCAGTAGATCCTAAGATTTACCAGATCACTAAGAGTAAGTCCTAAAAATTGCTAAACCTTAACAAATTAGAGTTGGTCCTAGGAATTGCTAAGTCATTAAGGTGTAAGTTTTTTAGTTTTAGTAGCTACCAAAATAGAATAGAAATCTAAATGCCTAATGAGAGGGAATGGATAAAACTACTATGGCACATACAGTAAGAGTCCTGTGCAGCCATTTAAAAATGTTTCTGAAGAAATTTTAGTGACATTACAAAATAACAAAGATGTAAGTGAATAAAGCAGGATGCAAGTCTGCATATATAATGTGATCTCATTTATGTAAAGAAGTATATTATAAATAGAAAGCAGACTAGAAGGAAACATATAAGGTTACTAGTGGTTATCTCAAGGTTGTAGGAATATAATGCTTTTTATTTTCTTCTTTATACTTTTGTAGATTTTCTAAAATTTCTTCAATAAGCATGTATTACTTTTATATCCAGAAGAAACTAATAACTAAGCTCGTTGGTACGGTAAATTAAATATAATTATGTATATGTTATATTTTATAATTTTTTATACTTAGCAACACTTGTACTTTATAATAAGTAAATAACTGATAAAAGCCAGAAAGGTTAGAGGGGAAGCTTTTAAGTTAATATTGCTAAATATCATTTTTATTTTTACTATTTTTATTCTTCAAGTTCTTGCCTATAGTTATTTAAAATATACCAAAATATAAAGACAAGTGACCAAAATGTGTGTCCTCATTTCTGGTTGTTTCTTTTGGTAGCACCTCAGCAGTCAGTGACTACTCTAGAATTGCTTTGGGTCCTAAACGGGGTCCATCTGTTACTGAAAAGGAGGTGCTGACATGCATCCTCTGCCAAGAAGAACAAGAGGTGAAAATAGAAAATAATGCCATGGTATTATCAGCCTGTGTCCAGAAATCCACCGCCTTAACCCAGCACAGGGGAAAACCCATAGAACTCTCAGGGGGTATGTATTGTTTAATCAATATCCTTTTGAGCATTTCTTTTCATACCTACATAATTAGAAAAAAATACTACTTCAAAGAAATTTGGGATTGAGGTTATATTTAGTTATTTGATCAGATCACAAATTACCTATATATAAAATGACTGTAGGTTTTTATAATGTTGGCTACTTTGTTTTATTTTTTTATTTTAATTTTTGTTAGCACTTGGCCACATTGCTCATTGTATCTCTCTGTTTGCCTATCTCTGTTTCTTTTTGCTGAACCATTTGAAAGTAGGTTACAGGCATCCTGACATTTCATCCCTAATATTTCCACATGCATTTTCTAAAACTAAGGACAATCTGTTATATATCTACCATACTATTATCATATTGAAGAAAGTAATAATTCAGGAAGATGCTCTAATGTAAAATCCATATTTCCCCAAATATTCTCAAAATGTCTTCCATAGGTAGACTTTTTTTAAGAATTCAGGTCGGTTGTTTTGTATAGTGTGTTAGTATATTGTGAATTTGTCTGATTGTTACCTCATTATTAGATTCATGGTAAACATTTTCTTGGCAAGAATATTCATTACAGAATATATCGCAGTTACATCAGGAGTTAGTTGCTTTGTTTTAAAAATACCCTTGGAAGAAAAATAATAAAGACTAACATTTATTGAGTACTTAACATGTACCAGGCACTTGTTAAGTGCTTTATGTGTATTTACTTATTACTTTATTCTCACAATAGCCCTATGAGTTCAGTGTCAATATTGGCTCCATTTTACAGATGAGGGAACTGAGGCACTGAGAAGTCAAGTAACCTGTCCAAGGCCAAGAATTTTAAGTGATGAAACAAGAATTTGAAATCCCTAATCTGTGCTTTTTCCCACTAGGTTAATTCCCCTGAATACTCCCTTAAATTATTATCTACTCAAATTACCCATAAAATTACAAAAGTAATTAAAGGTTTGAAATATAGAAGATCACTTCAACAACCAAGATAATACAGTTTAAACCTAATGTTCAGAATTAAAATGTAAATCATAGATACAGTTATCATTAATCCATACTAATTTTAGAATCATATCTGATAGTCTGGCTTTATGCTTTTCTCTTTTTTATTACTATAAAGAATGTATACCTTGCTGTCATGATATTGTGATACTTTTCTTGGACATTCGTAAGAAAGTCTGTGATTCAACTTTTGAACCTGATAACCTACCTCTCTCTCTTCCCCCTGCCCCCTTTTATAACTTTGGAAGAGGTGAATACATACCTATTATTTTTGTCTTCCTGTACCAGAAACCCTGGACCCACTTTTCATGGATCCAGATTTGGCATATGGAACTTATACAGGAAGCTGTGGTCATGTAATGCATGCAGTGTGCTGGCAGAAGTAAGTTGTCCTTCTGACATGTTCTTGAAAGAGACTAGGAACATTGAAGTTCATTCAAGGCCACAAAAAGGCATGTTTTTTCATGTCTTCTTTCCTTCTTATTTGAATAATTGAAGCAGTTTTAATTACTAATTCTGTTTGCATGATACTAATTATTACCAACTTTGGAAAGTGATGTGTAAAGTTATCAACTTAAGATTTTCAGTGTTCCTTTGTGCTTGCTCTCCACAAACTACTCAGTTGCTCTCCGTCAGTATTCATGTAAAAGGAGCAGTAATCTTTATAAAAATCTCATTCCCCTCAAAACATACTACAGTGAGAAGTATCTTTGAGAAAGAATAGGACAAGAGGTGTTAGTTCTATTAATATTTCTGGAAACGATAACAATTCAGAAATGTAATTCCTGAGCAATCTTTTGTATAGACTTTACCCATTTGACATTATATTAAAATATATAATTTTCCTATAATAGCTCTCACTACTTCAATTGGTCACTGGAAACTGAGGAAAGTAGTATCTATTAATAAGTTGTATGTCCATTTGTTGAGGCAGAAGACAAGTTATGATTTAGTAAACTTACAATAAATTTCTGTGTGTCCTGATGTATTTTCCACTTTGCCCCCAAAAGAATAGGCAGCCTGCTTGTTCTATAATTATAACTTGTGAATTTTTGTATATAGATTCTGTGGAGCAAAAATTTCAAATTTTTTTACTTGGATTAAAGCAAAGACATGTGTGTGTTTCTAAATAAGCCTGTGTCTTTGGTATTTTGCAGGTATTTTGAAGCTGTACAGCTGAGCTCTCAGCAGCGCATTCATGTTGACCTTTTTGACTTGGAAAGTGGAGAATATCTTTGCCCTCTTTGCAAGTCTCTGTGCAATACCGTGATCCCCATTATTCCTTTACAACCTCAAAAGATAAACAGGTAAATTTTAATTTATATTATGGTTAATTTTTTAAAAGCTGTTTTTAGTTCTTTAATTTGTGCCTGTTTTTGTTAGGTTACTAGTTTATTTTTTACTCTTTAGGGTAATTAATACTTTTCATTTTGTAACTTGAATCATACTTTTAATATGTGATTAAAAGCCTCATATTTTGGTCTCTAAGAGAACTAGACTGTTCATTTACTCAAATCTGTTTGTTGTGCATATATTTTCCAATAGCCATTAAAGTAAATAGAACTCTGATCTCTGTCTTAGCACTCCCATAAGGAGAAAAGATGCAGAAAAAATTCATTCCTTTCATATGACCCTTTGCCATATCAGAGTTGCCATTTGGAATTTGGTAGCTCTAAATGTCTTTGTATTATTTTTTTAATTCTATTTTTCTGAAGATCCAAATACTGTAGAGCTTTAGAGACATGGACAAAATGTTAACTATAAAAGTAAATAAAAACACTAGATTTATTATATATATCTTTGGATAGTGTTTGAGCATTTAGAGTTTTTAAATTTTTATATTTGGTCATCTATCAGTGGAATTTAGCAGCGAATTCTTTTTTTTTTTTTTTTATGACAACCTGGACGCTTAATTATATGTTTCTATAGTCTCACTGTTCTGCATGATGATAACAGTACTATTTATATTGCTGTTATTATTTCAGTTTAAAACTCAATGAATTCATAATGATAAACCTAAGTTCTGCTAAAGAAAATGGTTTTTTAAAAAATAGAAACACCTTTAGCATGTCTCCATAACATAAGAGTTCAAAGGTGATAGGTTTGTCAAGCAGGGTCAACAAATAGTTGCTCCGTCTCTACTATTCCATGTCACTGGGAAACCTAATTTGGAAATTGTCATCTTCAACATATTGGGACATAGAATGTCACTTTATAGGAAGAAGGCAGCATGAAAAAGATTTATCTTTCATTTATTAGTACTTCGTATGTTCTAGGTGCTCTACCAAGCACATGCTACATTATTTTATTCTCTTATTTAATGAGGTGTTAGGTATTGTTATTTCCATTTAAAGATAAGGAATTAGAGACTATGAGTGGTTTTTACTTGCTTAAGGCAAACTCAGGATTTGAACCCAGACCTTACTACAAAGCCTTACCTAACTGTACAACTGAAGACAAAGATAAAATAAATCATAATAAAGTAACTCCAACTTCTTGTTAGCTTATACAAGCCTTTTTTACAAATGATTCCCCAAAATAAGTATTATTAAACATGTAAATTATTCTCTAAAGAAAGGCTGGGCACGGTGGCTCACGCCTGTAATCCTAGCACTCTGGGAGGCCGAGGCGGGTGGATCGCTCAAGGTCAGGAGTTTGAGATCAGCCTGAGCAAGAGTGAGACCCCGTCTCTACTAAAAATAGAAAGAAATTATCTGGCCAACTAAAAATATACAGAAAAAATTAGCCGGGCATGGTGGCGCATGCCTGTAGTCCCAGCTACTCGGGAGGCTGAGGCAGAAGGATTGCTTGAGCCCAGGAGTTTGAGGTTGCTGTGAGCTAGGCTATCGCCACGGCACTCACTCTAGCCCAGGCAACAAAGCGAGACTCTGTCTCAAAAAAAAAAAAAAAAGAAAAAGAAATATTCAACAACTTCTTGACTTGATGTCTTCAAGAATAGTATGCTTCAGAGCAATCCTTTCTAAATTCAAAAAGCTGATCCTATGACCAGGGCTCTTAGAACCCTGGAACATGTTTAATCTATAGTAACAATTTTGTTACTCGGGATCTGAAATATATAATTGTATGTAACATTTTTATTAGGCACTTGAACTTACCTGGGTAGCTGCTTATATTTGCTTTTTTGTATTTTAGGAAATCAAGATGAGTATAATATATGCTATTAAAGGTAAAAGCATATAAAAACTAGCAAAACTAATATTTTGATTAAAATTTATCAAAAATTTATAATATAAATTTATATAAAAATTTAAAAGTAATAAGCTAGTTTTTTTGTTTGTTTTTGAGACAGGATCTCACTCTGTCTCCTGGGGTAGAGTAAAGTAGCATCATCAGAGCTCACTGCAACCTCGAACTCCCAAGCTCAAGCAAACCTCCTGGCTCAGCCTCCCGAGTAGCTGGGACTACAGTGACGCCTGGCTAATTTTTCTATTTTTTGTAGAGGCAAGACCTAGCCACATTGCTCAGGCTGGTCTCAAACTCCCGGCCTCAAGTGATCCTCCCGCCTCAGCCTCCCAAAGTGCCTCCCAAAATGATGGGAATACAAGTATGAGCCACCATGCCCGGCCTCAGCTAGTATTTTTAAAGAAAATTGGTTGGCTGGGTGCAGTGGCTCACACCGGGAGGCTCAGGCAGGAGGATCTCTGGAGGCGTGGAGTTTGAGACCAGCCTGGGAAACATAGTGAGACCCCACCTCAACAAAAAAAAACAGAAAAATTAGCTGGCTTGGTGGGGTGCACCTGTAGTCCCAGCTACTCGGGAGGCTAAGGTGAGAGGATTGCTGGAGTCCTGGAGTTTGAGGTTACAGTGAGCTATGATCACACCACTGCACTCCAGCCTGGGTGACAGAGTGAGACCCTGTCTCTAAAAAGAAAAAAAAAAAAAAAAAGAAAGAAAATTGGTCATAAGGTCATAATCAGTCATAGTATGTTTTCATTTTTGAGTGCCAAAAAAAATTTTTAGATCAAATTTGTGCCCAGAGAGATGAATTTTTACTAGTTTATTATGTATTTAACTTCACTCAAAACTGTCCTTTCAATAAACAGATTCCTAGTTAAAAATAACAGTTTCTGGTTTGCTTTGGTTCTTTTTTTTTTTTTTTTTTTTTTTTTTGAGGCAGAGTCTCACTCTGTCGCCTGGGCTAGAATGCCGTGGCATTATCATAGCTCACCGCAACTCAAACTCCTGGGCTCAAGCAATCCTTCTGCCCTAGCCTCCTGAGTAGCTGGAACTACCGGCGTGCACGCACGCCTTGCTAATTTTTTCTATTTGTAGTAGAGACAGGGTCTTGCTCTTGTTCAGGTTGGTCTCAAACTCTGGAGCTCAAGGGATCTGCCCACCTCGGCCTCTCAGAGTGCTAGGATTACAGGCATTGGCCACTGCGCCCAGCCCCTGGATCAAGTCGCTGCCCTTTTAAAATTTATATTCCAGAAAGGAGAGACTGGCAATAAACAAATTAAAACAAACCAAAGTGTTGAGTAGTGAGAAATACTATGAAAAAACTAAAGCAGCAGGGTAAAGTGCTAGAGACAGACTGGAGCATGAGGCTATTTATACATAGAGTTGTCAGGGAACTTCTCTAAGAGTTGGTGACATTTGAATAGAGACCTGAATGAAGTAAAGGATAAGCAGTGCTACTCTTTGAGAGAAGAGAATTCTAAGCACAGGCAACATCAAGAGCAAAGGCCTGAGGTTGGGAACCAGATCAGCTGCTTTGAGGCACAGCAAGAAGGCAGCATGACTAGAATGGAGCAAGCAAAGACCAGATCATAAAAGGGCTTATGAGCTAAGATTAGAGATTAGAATTTTTAGGCCAGGCTCAGTGGCTCACGCCTGTAATCCCAGCACTTTGGAAGGCCAAGGCGGCTTGGAAGGCCTCAGGAGGATGGCTTGAGGCCAGGAGTTTGAGACCAGCCTAATCTCAGAGCAAGACCCCTGTCTCTACAAAAAATAGAAAAATTGGCCTGGTGTGGTGGAGCTTCCTATAGTCTGAGCTACTCGGGAGGCTGAGGCAGGAAGTTCACTTGAGCCCAGCCCAGGAATTTGAGGCTGCAGTGAGCTATGATGATGCCACTACACTCTAGCCCAGACGACAGAGTGAGACCCTTTCTCGAAAAAAAAAAAAGAAGTTGGAATTTTTATTTTATGTGTGATGGGAAACCATTAGAGTATTTTGAACAGGGGAGTGATATGATCTTATTTACATTTTAGAAAATCCCTCTAGCTGCTGTATGACAAATTCATACTTAATGAAACACAGGAGTAGAAGTAAGAGTCTATTGAAGTAATCCAGGGGAGGGATGACCTGACTTCCACAAGGATAGTAGTGATAGAGATAGAGAGAAGCGATCAATTTAGGATATATTTGAAAGGTAAAACTGCAAGACTAGCTAGTAGATTAGAATGTTGGATGTGAGGGAATTAGAGAAATCAGTCAGAGAGCAACTGGAGTGGAATGGTGATTCCATTTAGTGACATTTGCTACTTTTGGGTAATGGGCATATGGGTAATGTCTTATTCCTTGTGCTTTTTTTTTTTTTTTTTTTTCCTTGTTGAGACAGGGTCTCACTACTGCTGAGGCTGGTCTTGAACTCCTGGCCTAAAGCAATCCTCCTGCCTCTGCATCCCAAAGGGGTGGGATTACAGGCGTGAGCTACCGCACCCAGCCATCCTTGTACTTTTAAAATTTCCCTCCACTCCCAAAAAAATACATTTTTAGACACATGTTTTTATAACCTAGAAAATTAGTCTAGAGGAATTGGACTTTTTAATATAGCCATTTATCCAAAGAAGGACTGTGCAAGTTCAGCTTTTCAGTTTAACTTTGTACCAATGGCTTTAATAATTTTTAAATATCATTTTTCAGTGAGAATGCAGAAGCTCTGGCTCAACTTTTGCCCCTGGCACGATGGATACAGACTGTTCTGACCAGAATATCAGGTTATAATATAAGACATGCTAAAGGTTTGCTCAAATTTATTTTATATTAGCTGTGTGAAAATTGTCAGAATCTTTTTTTAAGTAATTATGCTAAAATATGGTTTATAAGAACAGATTTGTTGAATATCAGGAAATAGAGATTTTTTGAAGCTAAGATTAAGTTTGACTTAAATCACTTTACTCAATCATTTTTTATACTGGGAGGCAATATAGACAGTGATTAATCTGTCTATCCAATTTGTCTATCTATCTGATTGAGCCAAGATGGTAGACTGCTTGGATTTAGATCTTGAATTCAAGATTCATCTAAATCACTGAGATATCCAGTTACTGGATATGTGATCTTGGGCAAGTTACTTAAGCTCTGTTTGCCTCAACTTCTTATTTGCAAATCAGGGATAATAATAGTACCGATTTCATTGGTTGAAGAATTAATTGAGTTATATGTAAAGTAGAACAGTCCATGGTACATAGTATATTGTTAATATGTTGTCAGTAATAGTAGTAATAACAAAAACATTTTAAAACTTAACCTTATTTACATATGCTTTATAATTGAGAGACAAATGTGGCTATTCATGGAGCTATGCTTAAAAAGAGCATTTAAAAAAATTGTAAAGGAAGAATTGTAAGCATTTTATTTTTATTTCCATTTAGAGATTTAGGGAGCTTAGAAGACAGAAGAGATAATTAATTCAGTATTTATTTTCATACTGTGTTGTTTGATACATCCAGAGAATTAAACAAAAGCATAGTCATAATGGGAGATTTTATCAGATCTTTCCAAAAATATAGCTGGTTAAGTTTGTCCTTAAGATAATAAAGACTTAGAGAATTTTTTAAATTACACTTGATTTAATAATACTTTTATAGAACTTTGTTCTCATTAGAGAATATACTTTTATGAGAATATCCATGGATTATTAACAGAGATTAGTTTGTGAATTAGGCCACATTAAAATCTCAATAATTTTCAGAAGTAAAAATTATGTAGGATAATTACACAATCCACAATACAATAAGACTAGAACTCAATAATAAAAAGCCCCAAAAACTAATGAATTAGGAATTAAAATTTTTTTTTAATATAACTCTTGAATTTGAGGAAAAAACTAGAGAAAGAGAAATCACTGACTATTTAGAAATTAACAAGGATAAAAACAATACAGATCAAAATCCATGGAATATGGCCAAAACCATACCCAGAAGACAGCCCCAAAGGGATGATGCTCAAATTCAGTTTATTCTAAGAGTGCAATGATGGAAATTTCTTACATTAATGTGTTTAAGGAGAAAACTAATATGGTCATTATAATAGCTTTCTTAAAAGGCACCTAATAAAATCCAACATCTATTCCAAATAAATTCCTAATAAACACACTTTCACAGGCCAGGCATGGTGGCTCACGCCCGTAATCTTAGCACTCTGGGAGGCCAAGGCAGGCAGGTCATTTGACCTCAGGAGTTCGAGACCAGCCTGAGCAAGAGTGAGACCCCATCTCTACTAAAAATAGAAATAAGTTAGCTGGACAACTAAAAATATATAGGAAAAATTAGCCAGGCATGGTGGCGCATGCCTGTAGTCCCAGGTACTCAGAAGGCTGAGGCAGAAGGATCACTTTAGCCCAGGAGTTTGAGGTTGCTGTGAGCTAGGCTGACGCCATGGCACTCTAGCCCCGGCAACAGAGTGAGACTTTGTCTTAAAAAAAAAAAAAAAAACACTTTCATAGAATAAAAAAAAAGCCAGAATATCTAAAGTCTCTGAAAAGTAAACAATAGCAGGCAGATTGGGGATTAACATCAAAATTTGAAGAATGATTAGCGTGGGCAGTGACTTTCCTGGAGCATTTTTCCTCCTTTATTTCCCAACTTTGACCCAAGGACAGCTTTAATCACAGAACTGTGCAACAGGCATGAACAGCAAAAAATCCAAAAAAGATGCCATCTCTCTGTGGCCAGAAAAGACCAGGAAAAGAAGCCCCTCAGAGCTAAAGTATAAAAGGAATTTCTGTTGTATTTCTCCTTTGGCCCTCTCTCAAGGCCAGCTGCAGTCATAGAGCTGCGCTGTTATGGTGACCATGTAAATAGCTAAAATGCTGAGAGAAAACCTGTCTCTCTGGTTAGAGAAACTGATGGGGAAGGATCCCTGTGTTCTAAACAGTGCAGGGTGAATCTTTGTTATTTTTTTGTCTTTGGCTCGCAATTTCACCCCAAGGGCAGCCCCAGTCATATAGATCTGACTGACAGCTTGGAAGACTAAAACTGAGAGAAATTTGTCATTTTGGCCAGAGAAACTAGGGAAAAGGGCCCCTTGGAGCTAGAGAGTGTGGAGGAAATCCCAGAAAGGAGAGAGCTATAGAAGGGGAATCTCCTAATTTTGAGACCAACACAAGTCCTGGGCTTACCTCCAAGCTGTGCATGTGCAGAACAGGCACAAAGAAGCATAGCAAAGGCTTTGAGAATTAAGCTGCATTTAAATCATCAGTCAAGCCAGGCACAGTGGTGCACGCTTGTAGTCCCAGCTACTTGGGAGGCTGAGGTAGGAGGATCACTTGAGGCCAGTGTTCAAGACTGCAGTGCACTGTGATTGCACCTGGGAATAGCCACTGCCCTCCAGCCTGGGCAACATAACGAGACCCTGTCTCTAAAAAAATAAAATAAACCACCACTCAAGTCCCAGACTAACTCCCTGAGAAGTACGTGTGCTGGGCAGATCAAAACAGCATAGCAAAGGATCTGAAAACTGACATTGGAACCACCATCTACTGAACATGAAACAAGACTTGTTGAACCTAATTGCCTGTTGAAACACTTGTAAAATGCACATTTTTTCAGAGGATGTTAACAGGACCCAAAACCTCCCAACATCCTATTCTAGACATCCAAGATAGAATCCAGAATTACTTAACATACTTAACATAGAACCAGAAAAATCTGACCAACTCTCAAGGGAAAAACAATCAAATGCCAATCCTGAGGTGTTTTAAATGTTAAATTTACTAGTCAAAAAATTTAAAGCAGCTATATAACCATGAAACATAAGGTGAAGGTGAACACTCTTGAAATAAGTTGGAAGATAGAAGTTAACAAAAAAAACATATGGAGATAATAGAATTGAAAAAATACTGTATGAAATAAAAATAAACTATATGGGCTTAGTAAGTAGACTAGAGATGAGGAGGTGTTAGTGAATTTGAAATTAGATCAGTGGAAATTATTTAATCTGAAGAACAGAAAAGAGATAGAGGGGGGAAAAAAAAAGAACATAGGCTTAGGAACCTATGGGACAATTTTTTAAAATCAAACACTACATTTGTGTCATGAAGTCCCAAAAAAGAAAGGAAAAAAGATGGTGCAGAAAAAATATTTGAAGAAATAATGTCTGAAAACTTCCCAAATTTGGTATTATAAAAGACAAATTTATACATTTAAGAAGTTCAGTGAACCTCAAACAGAGAAAGAAAACAGCACTCAGACACATCATAACCAAACTGCTGAAAACAAAAGATTAAGAAAAAAGTCTTGAAAACAAGCTGAGAAAAACAACCCATTCCATATAGGGGCATAACATTTCTAATTTGATGAGGAAATGGAGCCAGAGAGAGGTTTAGATATGAGACAAGGTCTTAATAACAGTAAGTGGCAGAGCTGGGGTTCAAACCCTAGTAGCTTGGCTCCAGACTCTTTACTTTTCTTCACTAATATTTGCTGCCTTACTAAGACAGTACTTACACTGTCATTAAAAATGGACATATAGAGGGAGAATTACTGATGTGGAAAGATATTTATAATTTATTAGGTGAAAAAGCAGATGCAGAACAATACTATATTTTAAAAAATCTATATATGTAACATTTATAAGGAGAACAGAAGAATATTACCTAAATGTTATCTGTGGTTATCTGGTTGGAGAAATTTCGGTTGATTGTTTATTGCTTATTAGCATATTCTGAGTTTTCTAAAATGATCATATATAATTTTAAAAAGCTAGAAAAGTATATGTCAGACTAAACCCATTCATGATTTTTCTTTCTTTTTCCTTTCACTTTATAAGGAGAAAACCCAACAATTCCTGTCTTGTTTAATCAAGGAATGGGAGATTCTACTTTTGAGTTCCATTCCATCCTGAATTTCGGAGTTCAGTCTTCGTAAGTATTTAAATAGTTAAGAGAAGTTTGTAAATGATTCTGAAAATAAGAGTGGAAAACAATCCTTCCTTCTTTCCTTCTTTATTTCCTTCCCTCCTTCTTCATTTGTAAAATTGTTTTTATCCCATTTTTATCTTGTTTCTCTTGTTTCTTTGATTTGCATTAGTAAAATTAAGTGGTTTGAGATGTTAAAGTAATATATTATTAGGGTGAACTATGCCTCTGAATAACCATTTTTGACCAACAAAAATGCCCATTCTATATGGTCCAACCTACCAGAATTTAAGAGACCTCATTTAAAATTACATCTAGGCCGGGTGCAGTGGCTCACGCTTATAATCCTAGCACTCTGGGAGGCCGAGGTGGGTGGATCGCTCGAGGTCAGGAGTTCGAGACCAGCCTGCCAAGAGCGAGACCCCTGTCTCTACTAAAAATAGAAAGAAATTATTTGGCCAACTAAAAATATATATAGAAAAAATTAGCCAGGCATGGTGGCACATGCCTGTAGTCCCAGCTACTCGGGAGGCTGAGGCAGTAGGATTGCTTAAGCCCAGGAGTTTGAGGTTGCTGTGAGCTAGGCTGATGCCATGGCACTCACTCTAGCCCGGGCAACAGAGCAAGACTCTATCTCAAAAAAAAAAAAAAAAAAAAAAATTACATCTAACTTATTCTGTGACATTCTGAAAAGTCTCACCCCACTACCAGCTTTTTTGTGTATGTAAAAATTAGGCCGTGGCCTTTTAACCTACCTCATAAAGTTATTGGAGAGATACTTATATGAAGGCACTTTGAAAAATATAATGTACCTGGATCAGGTTTCATTATTTCAAGAATACTACCTACCTAGGGTACTTTTTCTAGTTGTGGTCCTTGTTTATGTTATCTATCCCGTTGCTGCTGAAAATACTTGTTACAAATGGAAGTTCAAAAAATCATAAATTATCACTCCAAGTACATGGTATTATCACACATACACACAACACAAACACATACACACCCCCATCAACACAAAAGTGCTTCTTGGTCCCTTTTCCAAACACTGTAACTTGTTAGGTCAGATCTGTTTCCTCTGAATGATATTTCTCTGTCTAGTCTGTCCTTTAGTTTGGACCGGAACCCTTCTAGCTGTGATATTTACCACATTTTTTAACAGGAAGTGAAGTTATATGGGTTATTACCATTTTGTAAGAGGTATTTTTCTACCTTTAGGAAATACAGTTCTGCTTTTGCCATTTTTCCTTATTAACTAAATCTTCAGAGGCTCTATTCTCTAATTTGTAAAAGAGCATTTTACTTATGTCAAAAGGAGTTAATTGTTAAATTGTTAGAAGTCTAACTGGACGACTCAGTAAGCAGCACCTTTTACTAAATCATATGAATTTTTTCTTTTTTTTTTTATTTTTAGGATTAAATATTCTAACAGCATCAAGGAAATGGTCATTCTCTTTGCCACAACAATTTATAGAATTGGACTGAAAGTGCCTCCTGATGAAACAGATCCTCGAATCCCCATGATGACCTGGAGTACATGTGCTTTCACTATCCAGGCAATTGGTAAAGACTATAGGAAAACTGATTTGGAGGTTTCGATGAAACAGAATTGATTGTTAATTTTAAAAATTATTCCTGTTTTTCCTTGATAGCCCAAAATAATTTTACTTGTTTGAGAACTAGTAGTATTTCAATATATTAGTGTGGCCTGATGCCATTTGGTCTGAAAATTTTTTTATATAGATCTTTTTTTAAGTACAATTGCAGCCATATGCAACATAAGTTAAAAATGTTTTAAGGGGATAGCATGAAGTAAGCTATAGTCAAGAGGCAACAGATTTACAACACTAGAAGGTCAAGGGAAAAAGGCAAACAAAGAAGAATCAGCCCAGAAATGTGCAGTGATTCTTTTTCTTTTACACTTTGAGAGAAAAAGAGAGGGAAACCAAAGTCACCTTAAAAATCACCACAAAGGGGCCAGGCATGGTGGCTTATGCCTGTAATTCCAGCACTTTGGGCGGCCAAGGCAGGAAGATTACTTGAGCCCTGGAGTTCAAAACCAGCTTGGACAACTTAATGAGACCCCATCTCTACAAAAAATTAAAAAATTAGCCAGGCGTGGTGGTGCACACCTATAGTCCTGGTTACTTGGGAGGCTGAGGCAAGAGGGTCGCTTGATCCCAGGGGTTGGAGGCTGCGATGGGCTGTGATCGTGCCATTGCACTCCAGCCTGGGAAAGAGAGTGAGACCCAATCTCTTAAAAAAAGAGAAAAAAATTACCAGAAAGGGTAACCGAAGGCTAAGGCAAGCAAGAGGGACAGATTAGCAGGAAGAAATAAAGCAGGTCTGAAGGGAAGTCTACTGTTAAATTCTTTGCCATATTGAAAGCTTCCCATGGAAAAGGGTAGCAGCAAAGAATCGATTAGATTTTTAAATTAGCACATTTGCTCATTACAGTCACAAGCTGCAATACTATATTGGAAAGATTAAGAACTGTGATTCTTTCACATCATCTTTATCCAAGCCAGCTTTGATTTTCTTCTCCAATGTATATTTTTGGTAATTGTTTTTAATGGAGTCTACTATATTTGCTTCATTTAAACATATTTTTTTTAATAAGACACTATTTCATAATTTGAATGAAATAGCATGATGCCACTTTTTCCCCAAAGCCATCCTATATATCATCATCAGTTTCTGAATAAATTTTAGGAGTCACTTCTAAACCTGTTTGACTTAAATAGTGGGTATAGGATAACACATCAGTTGATATTTGCTATGATTAAATAAAATGAAAAATAGGAAAAATGAAGTTAACATAGAATAGTATCTGAACAAAGTGATAAGAAATGTAAAGCATTTTTTTGCAGTCCTGCTCCCCTAATTCTCTTCAGACTTTCAGTGAAGATCTTTCACACTATTATCTTTGGGAAGACAAAATTAGGAATCAGGAATTTATATTTAGACCTTGAACATTAAAAAAGTCACAGTTTATCATAAAGGAAATGAGAAGTTCACTGCAGATAGAACTGAATCTTTTCATACATGGTTCTATGATCAAGTAATTGGATTCTATTTGATCAATATAGTATAACATTGTGTTCACTATAGTGCTTTTTTCATTGAACAGACATAATGTTCTACTTCATTCTTGGTACATAAGCAGCTAATTTATCTCATTCTCTGTGGGAATGGTGTGACATGTACAAGATGTGTTGTCATAGTATAATAGTTGAGAAATCAAAACAAAGGGTCCTTTATTACTGTCCATTCAAAGATGGAAAAAGAAAATAAGATATAAGCCTTCATGGTTATATCTGCCACCAAGGATCAGTGAAAATAAGAGTAAGTTAGCAATAAATACCCTTGACAAGGCAAAATATATTTCTAAATCCATAGTTTTGGTATTTTCGTCTTCTTTTTTCCTATAAATCTTTTCTAATTCTTTTAAAATTGTACCTAAAAGTGCAATAAAATTACTTGCATCTGCTTTAACATACTATTTTTTAAAAAAACAGGTTATGATTATATCTAAAAATTACTTATTTAAAATTTTTTTGCATAAAAGAGATCCTTTTCTTTTTTTAAAATATCATATTCTATAATAAAAGAGATTCTAAAATGAGAAAAAACAAACCACGCTGCGTTGTTTTTCCCAAGCATTCTTTATAGATTGCTGCAGGGACTTTAATATTTATCCTAGTACAGTTGCTTCTTTAATATTATCTCCAAAATTGGAAAATTTTGGCACAGGCTTAAAACATGAGACCATGGAGGGGAAAAGTGCAAATCATCTGATCAAAAATATAATTAAAGAACATTTGATGAACAGTAAGTACATTATACAATTGTAGGAGTATTCAGGATTTATTATTTTTATGTTTTTCTTATTTGAGAAAACCTATTGGGAGATGAAGGAAAACCTCTGTTTGGAGCACTTCAAAATAGGCAGGTATGTATACTCCAACAGGGTACATGTAACTCTTTTTTTTTTTTTTTTGGCTTCCACAGGTAATTTATCAGTTTTTTAAAAAACTCTTGAGCTGAGTGCAGTGGTACCTGCCTGTAATCCCAGCTACTCAGGAGACTGAGGCAGGAGGATTGCTTAAGGCCAGGAGTTTGAGGCTGTAGAGTGCTATGATCGTGCATATGAATAGCCACTGCACTCCAGGCTGGGCAACAGTAAGACCCTGTCTCTTAAAAAAAATTTTTTTAACTCTTTTTTTGTAAAAATTAGCAGAATTCTGTATGGGGGGGGGCGGCGGGAAGGAACTGCTTCATTCTCACAGGAAACTGAATAGCCAGTGCTGTGCACTTTACAGAGCTTACTCAATCTAGGAGGTTAAATGTAATTCACACAGAGATTTCAGGTGATACTTGATTACTTTTTCTTCCTTTCTTTGTTTATTGCAAATAAGAATCCTGGTGTCTTCTATATTTTTCTCCCTCATATAACGTTGAGTATTAATGCTGGCTTAACTCTAGATAAATCATCATACTGATTCAAAACTAAGCTGTCCTTGATGGGCAGATCCTGACAATTCTAGAGGACTGTGCTCCTGCCTCAGGCCTAAGCCTCATAACACAGGGGACCCTGGAAAACAATACTCAAGAAATTTGTTCAGTATACCAGTGAAGACAAAAGGGGCAACTAACGTTTCCCTAGACCACCTCCCTCCTTGCCATTTTCCTCTTATTTTTTGATAGCTGGCACAAGGCACTTGTGCTCTACAATGTGCTCAGCTCTGGGAAAAATGAGTTCTTAAATGGGAATTAAAATGATCACAGTTGTAATACCTCTTTGTCATGAGAAAATCCAGAAATTTAGTTTCAGTCATAAAACTTTTTATAGGTATTAAGAATATTGTATTATTTGCAAAAATGTAAAGTATATAACGAGTGTGCAACTAACTCTGACAGACTAGAGTTGGTTTTTACAGTGAATGACTTAGGTCTGTCATCTTTCCTTATCTTTTTATCTTCCCCTTTCTTACAATCTAGCATAATGGTCTGAAAGCATTAATGCAGTTTGCAATTGCACAGAGGGTTACCTGTCCTCAGATTCTGATACAGAAACATCTGGTTCGTCTCCTGTCAGGTAGAGTCTTCTCTAAATTATTATGTTATTATTTATGTCTTTTTCCACTACCTTTCTGCCAGTGTATTTCATTAGGAAACAATACACTGTACTAATTTTGAGGACTCACTAATAAAATATTGCTGCTTACATCAGCCTTGCAAAAATACATAAAACACCTACCTGTCCCTGTAATACTTGTAATCTTACTTTAAAAATCTGTTTTTTTCCAAATATTTTCAATTTATGTTTCTTCTACCCACCTGGGTTATTAAGCCAATATCCGCAATTACTAACATTTGTGTATCCCCAATCTGGTTAGAAAAGGGAGCAATGATGTGGGAAGATCATTTTAAAATATGTTTAATTTTATTGGTGAGTCAAAGTCATGTAAAATAATAGAAATTCTAAGTGTGGTATTCTCAGAACTCAGACCCATGCTCTTTTCTTTGAGAGGCAGACTCTAATACCTAGTTTTCTCAGATTCTAACAAGCTGAAAATTTACTAAGAGCTCATATGGCATTCTCAATTAATATAAAAATAAAAAGAGAGATAAGCGGTTACATGGCAGTAGAATGATTTTGCTTTCGTTTTGGTTATATGCATGTCCATTTGGGCATTTGAAGTCTACTATAAGAGCACCTCTGCACCCAACAGGTCAGCCTTTAAAAGTGCTATTTGTAAATCTATTTGTTCATAAGTCCAAAATGTCACTGGTAGGGGGTTTTCAGCTTGCTTCCCAGATATATTTCTACCAAATAAGAGAGTTATTCCAGTTTTTTAAGCTTTGAAAGCCAGGCATAGTCTTCTTCTAGCTGAACTAGCAGGCATTTTTTCCCAACAAAACAGATCTTTTTTACCTTGAAAATCTATTGAGGCAGATAAATTTCCTCCTTGTCAGTCCCCTACCAACTTCTTAAGGAGCTCTTCCTGAGCAGCTTTCTGCTCACTGTCTTGATGTGGGGATTCCACAGCTTCATCCAAGGCTGCAACCCAAGTTTCATTAGAACTTTTACCATGCTTAAATTTTATATTTTCAAATTAACTTCTAGCTGTCTCCTGAATGGTCCTTATGCTAATAGAAATCTGATTTTGATGCTGTTCCACTAGCCACACACTTAAAAGTTTTTCGTTTTTTCGTTTTTTTCTCTTGTTCAGTTGCATAGGCCCCAAACTTTCCATATGTTACATAAAGCTGTCTTTGTTCTCAAGACCTCTTCCTATTGTTGAGCAATTTATCCCATTGCATATTGTTTTGTTTTTGTTTGTCATAATTGAGGTACCTTGTTTTACCAATACTTCCAAATAGTCTCACTTCTTTTATACTTATCACACATTTGGGGTTTATAATGTTTAAAACACCTCAAAATAAACACGAAACAAGGAGATTAACATCATCCTAGATGGCCCAGACTAAAATGATAGTGTGTAATCTCTAGTTAGCAGTAACTGGCGGAATTGATTTGCTTTTGCTCTGTAATGTAGCTTTGTGCCTATATATGAAAGTTTTTCATATGAAAATTTATGAGCAGAAGCATCTTTATTTGTAAGGCATTAGGTCTATAAACTATATAATGAGGTATAAGATAGGGTCCCTGCCATTATAATGCTTATGATTGAATTAAACAGGCAGAACCACTGTAAAAACACACATTATAAAATAGCCAAATGTCACATGAGTGCCCCAAATATGTACTTCAAAAATTGAGACAAGGAAGAGATCACTGTGGGGCTCTGCTGTTATCTCCTCTAACTGGGGTAGGATTTGAATTGAACCTTGAAGGGAGGGCATATCATAGCCAGGTTGAGAAGATAAAGGCAACATTCCAAGCATAGGACATATTTGAACAAAGATTGAGGAGATAAGAAAGTGTGTGGTATGTTCAAATCGACAAGTTTGATAGGACTAGTGGCATCTATAGATAGAGAAGCATGAAGTTGTTTTAATAAAAATATAGGCTCTTACACGCCCCAAAGAGAAGTCTGAACTTTATTTTTTAGGGAGTTTCTAAAAAGTTTTGGCAGTGGTATTCTGAGGTTAATTTGATAGTGAATAGTTTGGATTGAAGGAAGGAAAATTAGAGGTAATGTATGTATCTGGTTGTAGTAGTTCAAGTAGTCTGTATTCAAGATTTTGAACTAAAATTAGTAATAGAAAACTCAAAAGAAATAAGGAAAGTCCAGAATACAGAGCTATTTTCAACTAGTTTTAACTAGGTTAAGAAATTTACCTAGGTTGGGTATGGTGCCTCACGCCTATAATCCTAGCACTCTGGGAGGCTGAGGCAGGAAGATCACTCGAGGTCAGGAGTTCCAGACCAGGCTGAGCAAGAGTGAGACCCTCTCTCTACTAAAAATAGAAAGAAATGATCTGGACAGCTAAAAATATATATAGAAAAAAATTAGCCAGGCATGGTGGCACATGCCTGTAGGCCCAGCTACTCGGGAGGCTGAGGCAGTAGGATTGCTTGAACCCAGGAGTTTGAGGTTGCTGTGAGCTAGGCTGACACCATGGCACTCTAGCCTGGGCAACAGAGTGAGACAAGAAAAAAAAAAAGTAACAGCTTTCTTGGGATATAATTCAGTCTCTCATTTTTATATATACAAAACCACTTCTGTTGTCTTCTTGATTTCACTTCTTTGCCTGTTTTTCCTTGACTTCTGGATTTGTTGCTTTTCCTTAGAGATGGACCAAATTAGAAAGATGGTAGCTTTTGAGCTGTCTGTAAACTATTTTCTAATTTTTTTCAGGAGGATCTTCTCCATCCTCATCTAACCCACCCTGTTTTGCATGTTCTCTCTACTCCCCACCCCAAATTTGTTTACAGATATGGATCACAGAACATTTAGGCAAAACATAATAGAGGGAACATTGTATAAAAGTAATCTTCTTACTCATAAAGTATTTCTTGAACAATCTCTATTTCGGTTGTCCTAGTTCACTTACCCTGCGGTCCCCAACCCCCAGGCCATGGAGGTCCATGGCCTGTTAGGAACCAGGCCGCACAGCAGGAGGTGAGCCACTGGCCAGCAAGCGAAGCTTCCTTGGTAATTACAGCCACTCCCTATCACTCGCCTCACCACATAAGCTCCACCTCCTGTCAGATCAGCAGTGGCATTAGATTCTCATAGGAGCAGACACCCTACTGTAAACTGCGCATGCGGGGGATCTAGGTTACGTGCTCCTTATGAGAATTTAATGCCTGATGATCTGAGGTGGAGCTGAGGCAGTGATGCTAGTGCTGGGGAGCAGCTGCAAATACAGATTATCATTAGCAGAGAGGTTTGACTGCACAGTAAATGTAATGCACTTGAATCATCTCGAAACCATCCTCCCACCCCATCTAGGGAAAAATTGTCTTCCATGAAACCAGACTGTGGTGCCAAAAAGGTTGGGGACTGCTGCACTTACCTTTTCCTCCTACGTCTTATCTTTCAACCCTTAAATTGTGTCCAAGTTTTTAGGAACCTTTTCTCAGTTCAAATTGTCTTTCATTATCATTCTCATATCTTAAAGGTGTGATATAATAATTTCTGTATTTTATAACTCTGTTATATGTTCATTTCAGTTGTTTTTTGGTTGCATTTTATTTAACTATGTTTCTATCTTACTAAATTATATAAACTTTTTGTTTCAGTTCTTCTTCCTAACCTAAAATCAGAAGATACACCATGCCTTCTATCTATAGATCTGTTTCATGTTTTGGTAAGTATTCAGGAATATTTTTTAAGTCACTCAAGTTTATAATTCTGTGTTTTTTCCTCATTCAAATTCATACTCTGTTCAAGATTATACATTATTGGTGTTGAACCTATAAAGTTTGGTCTCTTATGTCCATTTTGTTTATGAATAGGTTCAGATTTGACAGAGACCATCAAATTCACTTTAAAAATGAAAGCACATTTACTTTTTACCTAGAATAAGTAGACCCAGCAAAGGAATCACCTATTTGGTGATGACCTTTGGTTCTCCATTTATGACACATTATACTCCAAGATATTCTATTGAATAAATAGGAAAAATATAGTGATTATTTAAAAAAAACCCACAAACACAGTGCACCATCTGGTGGCCTTCACATTTAGTTGTGAGATTAATTTGTATTGGTCTTTTGTTGTTACCCATGCTGATATCCATTTTTCTCTCATAGGTAGGTGCTGTGTTAGCATTCCCATCATTGTATTGGGACGACACTGTTGATCTGCAGCCTTCATCAGTTAGTTCTTCCTATAACCACCTTTATCTCTTCCATTTGATCACCATGGCACACATGCTTCAGATACTTCTTACGATAGACACAGGTAAAGCTTTCATCTGGGTGTTGAATTTCTAAGTTCTATGTTATATGTTTTGAATGATTATTCGTCTGTTTTTTTATGGATGCTCTCTAAACAGGGAAAGGTAAAATAAGATGTGAAAGATAAAATAAGATGTGAAAGGGATAATTAGCTGAAACTATCTGATTCTCTAATTTTCGGTTGCTCTACAGAGATGCAGGAAGACTACAAATTCTCAATTTATAGCCCTTTGTGTAAGGTATCTTATATGTATATATGTTTACATATATTCTGGATCAATGGAACAGAGTAGAGAGCCTGTAAATAGACCCACATAAATATAGTCAAAGGAGCAAAGGCAATACAGTGGAACAAAGATAGTCTTTTCAACAAATGGTGCTGGAATAACTGGATATCCGCATGTAACAAAATGAATCTAGACACAGACCTTAACACCCTTCACAAAAAATTGAAACTCTTGCAAGATAACATCACAGAAAACCTAAATGACCTTGGGTATAGTGGTGACTTTTTAGATATAAGACCAAAGGCATAATCCATGAGAGAAATAATTGATAACCTGGACTTCATTAAAATTAAAAACTGCTCTGCAAAAGACAATGTAAAGAGAATGAGAAGATAAGCCAGAGACTGGGAGAAAGTGTTTGCAAAAGACACCTCTGGTAAATAAGGATTATTATCCAAAATATAGAAGGAACTCTTAACACTCAACAATATGAAAACAACTCAGTTAAAAAATGAGCAAAAGGTCAGGTGTGGTGGTCATGCCTGTAATCCTAGCACTTTGGGAGGCTGAGGCAGGAGGATTGCTTGAGGCCAGGAGATCAAGACCAGTCTGAGCAACATAGGGAGACCCTATCTCTACAAAAAATAGAAAAATCAGCCGGGTGTGGTGGTGTAATGGCACATGCCTGTGGTGCCAGCTACTTGGGAGGCTGAGGCAGGAGAATCGCTTGAACCCAGGAGTTTGAGGTTAAATGAGCTATGATGATGCCACTACACTCTAGCCCAGGCAAAACAGTGAGACCCTGTCTCAAAAATAAATAAATAAATAAATAAGTAAAGTAAGTCAGTCAGTCAGTCACAAAGGACCTGAACAGACACCTCCCCTGGGAAGATATACAGATAGCAAGTGATCATATGGAAAGATGTTCAACATCTACGTGTCATTAAGGAATTACAAATTAAAACAACAATGACATGCCACTACACACCTATTAGAATGGCCAAAATTCAAAATACTGACAACACCAGGTGCTTGCAGTGTGAGCAACAGGAACTCTTATTTTTTGTTGACGGGAGTGCAAAATGGTAGAGTGACTTTGGAAAACAGTTTGGCAATTTCTTATAAAATTAAATATACTCTTACCATATGATCCAGCAGTCATGCTCCTTGGTATTTACTCAAATGAATTGAAAACATATGTCCACACAAAAACCTGTACAAGGATGCAGCCTGATTCACAATTGCCATAATTCATAATTGCGAAAACTTGGAAGCAGCCAAGATGACCTTTAATAGGTGAGTGGATAAATAAATCATGGTACATCCAGACAATGAAGTATTATTAAGTATTAAAAAGAAATGAGCTATCAAGCCATGAAAAGATAAAGAAAAAACTTAAATGCCTATTACTAACTGAAAGAAGACAATCTGAAAAGGCTACATACTATATGAATCCAACTATATGATACTCTGGAGAAGGCAAAACTATGAAGACAGTAAAAAGATTAGTGGTTGCCAGGGGTAGGGGATTGGGAAGGGATGAATAGGCATAGCACAGAGGATTTTTAAGGCAGTGAAATGTTCTGTACAATTCTGCAATGGTGCATACTTGTCATTATACATTTGTCTAAACCCATAGAAAGTACAACACCAAGAATGAATCCTAATGCAAACTATGGATTTGGGGTGATAATGATGTGGCAATTGATTATAACAAATGTACTACTCTGGTGCTGGATGTTGATAGTGGGAGAAGTTGTATGGTTATAGAAACAGAGGGTATGAGAACCCTCTGTACTTTTGGCTCAATTTTACTATAAACCTAAACCACTCTAAAATAAAGTTTATTGATTAAAAATATCTTATTTCATGGGTGTATGCATTTGCAAACTCATCAATTGGAGAACTTAATATTTGTGTATTTCATGGCACATAAAATTTACGTTGAACCAAAAAAAAAGAAGGAATCATATATAAATATTGAACTCTAACATTTGAATTGAAAAAATCAATATGGGCCAGGCACGATGGCTCACACCTGTAATCCTAGCACTCTGGGTGGCTGAGATGGGTGGATTGCTTGAGGTCAGGAGTTCGAGACCAGCCTGAGCAAGAGTGAGACCCCATCTCTACTAAAATAGAAAGAAATTATCTGGCCAACTAAAATATATATAGAAAAATTAGCCGGGCATGGTGGCACATGCCTGTAGTCCCAGCTACTCGGGAGGCTGAGGCAGTAGGATCATTTAAGCCCAGGAGTTTGAAGTTGCTGTGAGCTAGGCTGATGCCACGGCACTCACTCTAACCCGGGCAACAAAGCGAGACTCAGTCTCAAAAAAAAAAAAAAAATCAAAATGAACCTGTGATATGCTTTCCTCTGTTTTTTGAAACATATTTCCTAAAGAGATCTTATTTGGAAAATGAAAAGGAATAGCAATATTCATTCTAGATAAGATAAAATTACTCAGGGCAATTTTAATTGTGACCTTTCAGATAAATTAATGCATAAGCAAAAGCATTTTTAAAACAATAGAGCACTATTCAAATGTGCTATAACCATCTCTCACAGCAAACTGCAAAGTAGGCATTTTTATCTTCATTTTAATACAATAATACTGAAGTTAGAGAACTTAAGTGGCTTACCAGAGCCTTACTGTAAGTGGTAGAGCTGGCAATTGTTGGAAAGGTTTAGGATGGTCCTTGTCAAGGATTGGTCAGTAGAGGAAAATGCCCTCACAAAGTTCTTTTTATGGGACTCTGAGCATGAAGGCAGGATAGCCACCAACTTCCCTATTTCTAGAGGTTGAATTTCTACCTGCTGGCTAAGTTTCCTAGGAACCTAGAGCAGAAAGATAACCACTAATTTATTACCCTGATCATATTATAATGAAGTAAATATTAAATATCCATGTTTAGCAACTAAATATTAAACATGCATGTTTAGTGATTCTGCCCTATTTGCTTCTTCAGCCCATGTACAGGTAAACAAAGTTTACCTAACAATTTTAATATTTAGAATCAACTATTGTCGGGGCATGGTGGCTCATGCCTATAATCCTAGCACTTTGGGAGGCTGAGACAGGAGGATCGCTTGAGGCCAGGAGTTCGAGACCAGCCTGAGCAAGAGTGAGACTCATCTCTACAAAAAGTAGAAAAATTAGCTGGCACAGGCCTGTAGTCCCAGCTATTCAGGATTCTGAGGCAGAAACATCGCTTGAGCCCAGGAGTTTGAGGTTGCAGTGAGCTATAGTGATGGCACTGAACCTTAGCCCGGACAACAGAGCAAGACCCTGTCTGAAAAAAAAAAAAAAAAAAAAGGCTGGGCACGGTGGCTCACGCCTATAATCCTAGCACTCTGGGAGGCCGAGGCGGGTTGATTGCTCGAGGTCAGGAGTTCAAGACCAGCCTGAGCAAGAGTGAGACCCCATCTCTACTAAAAATAGAAAGAAATTATCTGGCTAACTAAAATATATATATAGAAAAAATTAGCCGGGCATGGTGGCGCATGCCTGTAGTCCCAGCTACTCGGGAGGCTGAGGCAGGAGGATCGCTTAAGCCCAGGAGTTTGAGGTTGCTGTGAGCTAGGCTGACGCCATGGCACTCTAGCCCGGGCAACAGAGCAAGACTCTGTCTCAAAAAAAAAAAAAAAAAAAAAAAAAATCAACTATTTAGATTGAGAACAATGAGAACAGGGGAAAGAAAGAACTTCAGCTGTGTTGACATTGTTCATTATCTTGGAACCATGAAATTGAGTTGTAATTTGTAAACTGAAAAGTAAATACGTAAATTCATCTTGCAGAATTTCTTTTTTAGGCCTCCCCCTTGCTCAGGTTCAAGAAGACAGTGAAGAGGCTCGTTCTGCATCTTCTTTCTTTGCAGAAGTTTCTCAATATACAAGTGGGTGAGTAGCAGTCCATTAGTACTATGGTTTTAATAATTCCACATCTTGTTCAGTTGTTTGGCAGTATAACTTTTGAATCATTTTAACTCCAATTTGAAAAAATCAGTTAAGGGCTTTTAGCATGTGACTTTGTTTGCTACAGGATAGGCTTCCAGTGAAGAAAACTTAATTTGATGGTTTTACCTTGAAGTAAAAGGTAGTAGGTTGAAATAACAGCTACCCACTTATTTGTTTCTGAGTCTAAAACAAATTTGACACATCTTTACTCTTGTAAACTGACTTTGGAACATAGGCAAAAGATGATAGAATTTTTAAAAAATGACAGTGATTAGAATTTAAATAAATGTAGAAAATAGGTTTATCCTTTTATAGCGACCCATACAGTTGATGTATTCAGTGCACTTTAATTACACATTTTTAAAGCTGTTGTAAGTATTGTGTGAAATGTATTGACATTTATATTTTAATATGTACATAACATACATATAACATGTACACACATTTGTATAATATATAATTTACATACATTATACATATACACATAACTAATAATAATAAATATATGTATAAATATATAAGCTCTGCTGAACTTCATCTGTTGCTAAGTTCCCCTCATTTTCATCTTCTACACCAGCCTTTTTATTTTTTTAAGTTAATAGACTTTCTTTTTTAGAGCCACTTTAAGTTTATAAAAAAATTGAGCAGAAAGTACTCCCTCCCCTCAACCAGTTTCCTCTATTATTAACATTTTGCATCAGGGTGGTACATTTGTTATGAGTGTTGGACCAGTCTTGATACATTATTATTAATTAAAATCCATAGTTTACTTTAGGTTTCACTCTTTGTGCTGTACCATTATAGTATCATACAGAATAGTTCCACAGCCCTACAAATCACCAATCAATTTTAATACAAAAATCAGGGAAATGTTAATTTTTTTTAGTTAATTCAGTTGCTTTGGTTAGTTATTGATAAATTTTTCTTTTCCACATTTCATTACAAAGGTTTTTAATCTCAAAAAAAAAAATGAAAGTTTCAGCAAGCTTTAAGTTTTATGTTGGCAAGTATATTTTTTTTTCTTAAAGAGTGAAGTTTCTTTAAAGTAGATTTTTTTGTTTCCTTTTTATTTTTGTTTTGCTTTATTTTTGATCTCCACCTAAGAACATGAAGAGAGTAGTTTTGCCTTAGAAATCTACATAGTGGACTAAGTGCAGTGGCTCACGCCTGTAATCCTAGCACTTTGGAAGGCTGAGAAGTTTGAGACTAGCCTGAGCAACATAGTAAGACCTTGTCTCTACAAAAAAATTTAAAAATTAGTTGGGCATGGTGGTGTGCCTATAGGAGGATAGCTTGAGCCCAAGAGTTTGAAGCTGTAGCCAGCTATGATGATACCACTGCACTCTAGCCTCAGCAACAGAATGAGACCCTGTCTCAAGTGAATGAATGAGTGCCCTACTCAGTAGACACCTGTCTACTCAGATACAAAGAAATCTCCACTTGATCATTTGGTAGGTTCACAAGACAATATAAAAAAAGAAAAAAAATCTACATAGTCAAATATGCAAGACTTGTGGTTTTCTTTAGGAGATTTAAACACTGGAGCTATTAGCTAGTTAAATATTGTGTTTTAAATGTTTAAAAATTACATGGATAGTAAATCATTTAAAATGTTTATATTTTTGAAAGTGGATGTTTTAAAAATCTAGTGGTTTCAGTCTGATAAGTATTCTGTTCTGTTCTGGAATTATTGTCTCTTAGCTGCATTGGGTGTAGTATTCCTGGCTGGTATTTGTGGGTCTCCTTGAAGAATGGCATCACCCCTTTTCTTCGCTGTGCTGCATTGTTTTTCCACTATTTACTTGGGGTAACTCCACCTGAAGAACTACTTACCAGTAAGTAGGAAAATGAAATCACAGAGTAGAAAATGGGAAACTTCGTTTTTACCTTTAAGATCAAGAATACCAATTTAGAGCAGGCAAAACCACTTGTCCACTCCCCACCTCTTTCATCTGTGTTCGCACCAAACATGTCTGCCCCTGCCCTGGTGTGGGTTAAAGGTGAGGCCAAAAATCAGATAAGCCTCATAATCCACACAATCCTACTCTTGGCTCCTACCTGTGTAGAGTTTATGTGCTTGAGCTTATAAAATGCCTGCATGCAGATTATAACTGGATAGGATATACAAATAATTAGAATCTATGCTGTACTATAATTAGAAATAGTTGTCTTTAGGGAAGAGAACTGTTTGTCTAAATAGGAGGAAGACTTCATTGTATACTTGGTTATTTGAATTTTGAACATATGACTATATTAAGGAATTAAAATGCTGCTGGTAAAGGCCTGCTGGAACCAACCAAGGTCATGTAAATTTAAGCACAAGGTTTATTTTCTTTCTCATTTACTTGCCTCTAAATCTAGGCCTACGTAGAGGAAGCTTCCTGATAGCTTTGTGTGGGTAAAAATCAGAACATTTGTATGATTTTGGAAGAGTCATCAAAGTTGCTCAGAGATTCTTTCTTTTGTCCTTTTTAGAATAAACTGACCAGGTTACCTTTACTGGCTGTCAGCTTCTTATCTTGAACTCAGCTCAGTAGGGTTTATTTGATCTAGATTAGTCATGGTTCTATTAATATATTTAGGTTATTAAGTATGAAATGTCCGATTTCCTTAAGTACTAAGTTTGACGGTTGGTATCTCTGACATTTCATTTTGACACTTCTTGTTTTATGTTTATTGTGAAGGTACATTCTCAATCTTTCAAACACATGTTTTGGCTTGTGATTATCTTTCAAATTTTTTTTTTTAGAGCAATTTTTGTGAAACCATGAATAAGTAAAAAATTCGTGTTATTTTCCAATATGAGTTCCATCATGGAACCAATGTAGTGCAGACAGCTTGAAATATCAACGAAGTGTTTGGGAAGGATGTGGCTAATGAACACAGAGTATATCCATGGTTTGAGAAGTTCCCTTCTGGTGATTTTAATCTTGAAAGTGAGCCACGTGGGCAACCAGAAACCAAGATGGATAATGATGAGCTGAAAGCTGTAGTGGAAGCAAATCCATCTCAGCCTATGCATGAATTATCAGCAAGGTTTGATGTTACTATTCCAACAATATTGGACCATTTGAAATAAATGGGCAATGTAAAGAAACTGGATAGATGGGTTCCACATGAATTAAAAGAGCATCAGAAGAGAAATCATCTAGAAGCTTGCCTTTCTTTGCTGTGATGACATAAAGGGGAATCATTTCTATACTGTATTATTATGTGTGATGAAAAACAGATTCTTTTTGACGATTGCAAGCATTCGGCACAATGGTTGGATAAAGATGAAGTGCCAAAACACGGTCCAAAACCAAATATTCATCAAAAAAACTAATGGTGTCTGTTTGATGGTCCAGCACTGGTATTATTCAGAATACTACAGTTTCATGAAACATGGTCAACCAATTACAGCAGATCTCATGCAACCAATTGGATGAAATGATGAGGATGCTTGCAGTTAAGCAGCCAAGATAGGTCAGTAGAGACAGGCCAACCCTCTTGCAAGACAAAGCTCAACCATATGTTGTACAAACAACGCTGCTCAAACTATTATACAGAGACTAGACTTAGAAACTCTCTGTCCACCATATTCACTAAACCTTGCAACACCTGACTACCACTTCTTCCAGGCTTTGGGACACTTTTTGCAAGGAAAATTATTCAATTCTCAACAAGCTGTGGAAAATGCCTTTTGAGATTTCATCGCTACTTGCTCTCTAGGCTTCTTCACTGCTGGCATAAACAAGCTACTGTTAAGATGGCAAAACTGTCGATAGTTTTAGGCGCATACTTTGACTAATTGTACTGTTTCTTGTTTGAGATATAATAAACTGCACTTTCAATTTGAAATCAGACATTTCATATTTAATGTCCTTAATATAAAATAGGATGCCACTTTCCAAGTAGTTGCCAGTACAGATGTGCTGTTTGCACACACACAACAATCACGTATTTATCTATCTAGTAAGTGCTACAGTACAGCAGTGAATAAAATAAAACTCCTTTATTGGGAGGAGACCAAACATAAACAGATAAATATATATGTTAATAATATAATGTCATGGTGATAAATGCTGCAAAGAAAAATAAAGCAGGTCATGGGAATAGAGAGTACTGGGGACAAAGTGGGAGCTCTTTGAGACAGGTAGTCATGGGAGGCTTCTCTGTGAGGAGACATTGAACAAAGAGCTACATAGATGAGGTTGAGCGGAAGGAAGAGTATGCTTAAGCAGAAGAGATAATAAATCCAAAGGCTTTGCTTGGCGTAGTCAAAGAACAGCAAAGACATGAGTAAGGCTGAAGCCTAATGAACCGGGTGGGGGCAGCAGGAAATGAGGTCCAAGATGCAGGCAGGGGCAGATCATGCAGGGCCTTCGGGCCATATAAGGACTTTGTATTTTATGCTAAGTGTGATGGTTAGACATTGGAGCCATCTGATCAGGAGAGTGACTCTATCAGATTTATGTTTTAAAAGGATCATTGGATTATTTGCCACCCATGGTTTTATGGAGTACAAAATATACTCCATATGTAGAGATTGTAGAAATGAATATAAACAGTGAAGAAACTCTGTTCAAACAGATTGACCAGGTAAGAGTAATGAGCTTATTAAATGTGTTTTTATTCTCTTGCAGATTCTACAGAAGGAGAGTACAGTGCACTCTGTAGCTATCTGTCTTTACCTACAAACTTGTTCCTGCTTTTCCAGGAGTATTGGGATACTGTAAGGCCCTTGCTCCAGAGGTACTATGGGGTAAAATGTCATTGTTGGGTTATTATACTGTTTGAAATTTTAAAATTACAATTACTTGCTAAGCTTTTAGATTGATTAGCATTGATTGAAGGGGAGCAAGAGTATAGGAAATTCCTAATTCATATTCATACACTTAAGGTGTGGGGATAAAACCGGCAGCCACAGGCCGCTAGAATTCCTGCTTTTGCCATTACAACCATTCATTTTACTTATTTTCCCCACAGCTGGTTTCTCATCCCAGTTTTAAATGGGGTAGGGGGGAGAGAATGTTGCTGGCACACATAAAGTCACAATTAAGTATCAAAAGAATCCACATTGGAGCTGGGTCCAAAATAGGAGCACATGTACATGGTAGCATGCATCTCAGGAGGGTGACTGAGGAGAGAAGGAAGGTCATTTGGTAGAGTAAAGATGTATCAGTTAAACTTCGCAGAGAGAAATGTGTCTTTCTTTCAGAAAAACTTTCTACACCATTATTTACCAGCTCTCCTGTTCATTGTCAACCTTCCTAACCTCTAGTCTCCTTACCCTATCTTTGCCTACACCATTTTCCACCATTTTATAATCACTTCTCACTGTGTTACTCTTACCTGATTTCCCCCAAGATTTCCTTTAGTCTACATGCTTTTCTGTCTTTTTCTTTCTCCTTTTTCTTTAATCTTTTTCTCTTTATGCCCAGGTCAGGATTTGTGTGAATGTCAGCCTCTGTCTCCTGCCACCCTTCTTGTGTGTTAGGTTCTCGGCGTTAGATTCTTTTCTTTTTTGCTTCCTCATTTCTCATGTGGTATTCTGATCTCTAGTGTGATCAAAATGAACTGTTTTTAAAAACTCAATATTATGCTTTGTGTTGAGTATAATCATGGTAGGTTGCCCTGATTTTGCTTTTATATTCTTAGAGTAGGTAAGTTTTGAACTTGTTATTCTAGTTTAATCAAGCATTAAAAATTCAAACTTTGAAACAGAAAGTCCTTGCCTTTTGTACTATTCCTAGCCCTGCTTTCCTCATAGTCTTTCCTCATCTGTCTCTGCTCT
Organism: Lemur catta; assembly: GCF_020740605.2. Lineage (NCBI taxonomy): Eukaryota > Metazoa > Chordata > Mammalia > Primates > Lemuridae > Lemur > Lemur catta. Next base: position 77,286,763 of record NC_059128.1, on the reverse strand, counting down.
GTATTGTAGGGGACTGACCCCTGCAGTTCCTGTCTCCATAATGAGCTGGCTTCTGCCTAGGTTCAGCCAGCGGGAGGCACTGACAGGATTTGGAGGCTGGGAAGAAAAGCCAAGCCTAAGTATTCAAGCTACCTCTCTCTGCCTTGCGGGGTATCTCTGGCAGTGGCTGCAACTCTTCTCTGGCTCTGGTATCCCGCTGGCAACCCTAGGCCCTGGGCTCCAATAATATCATTGTTTCCTTTTGTTCTTCCAGCCAGGGGCAGTGGTAATCTTTAGGTTGCCTTTATGTCTCATGGTTGGCTTCTCAGCCCCTATATCACTTTTATTGCCACAGCCTGGGAAATTCCCTCTCCTTTAAATACTTAGACTGGTTTCTGTTTTTCTTATAAGAACAAAAAAAAAAAACAAGAAATTAATAAGAGAGGGAAAAAATAAGTAGACACTAAAAAGAAAGGGAGAAGAAAAGGGGCCAGATGTAAGGTAAATATATAAGAGGAACACAGAAAGAAAGGACAGAAATAATTGGAGAGAATGACTCATTCCAAATATGCTGAAGCTGGGTAATCTATTGGCTTTTTCTCTTGGCTTTACATACAGGTGGTGCACAGATCCTGCCTTACTAAACTGTTTGAAGCAAAAAAGCACTGTGGTCAGGTTGGTTTTACTACTTAATCCTTTACCCCCATCCATAAATTGTGTTTCCTAGAGTAATTGGTTTGCTGAGCATGCTTTCTAGTTTGCCATCTTCATTCTCACTTAGACATTTCTGTTAGGTCTTTGCCAGAAATCAGATTCTTCACACAATTGTTTTTTTCTTGGAGTGGCTGTCCTTTGCCTCATAAATTGTTAGAAGCTCCTATTTCCTCTTTAGAGACTCTCCCTTCAGCTGGTGCATGTCTGTCAAAAGGCAGAGGAGGGCTGGGTGTGGTGGCTCACCTTGTAATCCCAGCACTTTGAGAGGCCGAGATGCGAGGATTGTTTGAGGCCAGGAGTTCAAGACAAGCCTGGAGAAAATAGTGAGACCCCATCTCTATAAAACAATTTTTTAAAATTAGCCAGGTGCAGTGGCACGTGCCTGTAGTCCCAGCTCCTCAGGAGGCTGAAGAGGGAGGATTGCTTGAGCCCAAGAGTTCAAGACTACGGTGAGCTATGATCGCACCACTGCACACCAGCCTGGGCAACAGAGCAAGACCCTGTCTCTTATTTAAAAAAGAAAGAGGCAAAGAAAGAAGTGGCATCCTTGATCTGCTAGTAGTATGTTAAAATCAGAGGGTAGTGGTTTGCAGTATTTCTATAAACCACTTTTTTCCTGAGAGTAAAGCAAGCTATAAATAGAAGTATAGCCACCCCCTTCCCTTCTTATGTTTATACTTAGAAACTACTCTAAAAAACTTTCTTCAGCTTTCCTATCTCCCTTAAGTTATAGGTCTGTAAAAATCTACCTCTTGTTTCAGTACCAGTTTAAATGACACCTCCATGAGGCCTACCGTAATATATCCTCTCTCATATGTGTGTGTGCATGTATGTGTGCATGTGTACCCACCAGCACCCTGAATCACTAAACAGTAAACTCAGCAAGGGTAAGAACTGCGTGCTCATCTTCTTTGTATCCCCACCAGGGCCTGGCTTGTATTGTGTACAGTGTCCAATGTTTATTCAGATCAAACTGCATCAATAAATTCCCAAGCAGAAGAATTGACCCCCAGCTTTCAATACCAGCACTATACCATTTTTCTGTGGGTAAAGCAAACATTGTAAGACAATGTACATTTGCCTTCTTTTCTCATCCCTTAAACTCCTTTTGCCTCTACCATAAATGTGCATATGCTGTTTTCCCTTGTTATCTGACTTCAGTGCTTTAGTGACAACAGATCCAGCCCTTGTGCTCAGATGCAGTATTTACATCACCAAGAAAAGAAGGATCTTAGAATAGAGAGAAAATAAAAGTTTAAGATATGAGTACATATTTTTGGACTATTAATCTCACACAGTTTTTCCTTTATTTCAGTTTTTCTTTTATTTCAAGTCCCTTTTAGACATCTACTATTTCCCCAGCATGGTACTAAAATACTGTGGGAAATTTAAAAGAGGTAGCACATACCCCTCTTTTTTGGTCATGAGTAATTTACAATCTAATTATGAACATAAAACTCAAGATGTTATAACATGAAGTATAATAATGTATGGAATGTACCATTAATGCTATAGAAATATCAAGAGGAAAAGATTCTTAATGAAGCCAGGTTGGTATTAGAGGAGACAATTTTTAGCTGAATATAGAAAGAATTATAGAATTTAAGCCAAGCACAATGGTGCATCCCTATAGTCCTACCTACTCGGAAGGCTGAGGCAGAAGGATCACTTAAGCCTAGGAGTTGAAAGCCAGCCTGGGCAACATATTGAGACCCCCATCTGTATTTAAAAAAAAAAGTATGAGTTTGTTCAATAAATGATATGCTTGCCCTAAATACAGACAACTGTATTGAAGATGAAGAAAGAATTATAGAATTTAAATTGATTGGGGTTTGAGAAGAGAATTTCCTGTTATTCAGATGATCTTCCCCAAAGCATGCAAACGAGGCTTTTGTCATATCTAGTATGGTGGGAATGAATAACATTTGCAAGTATGTGTATTAAGTACTAAGTATATTATATTTCACTTCAACATCTCATTTAGTCCTCAACAGCTGAGTTTGAGTGCTTGATGCTAATATTCATATTAACATTTCTTTAATTAGTATGAGCTGTTTAATTGATTAAATTCATTTAATTTAATATTTCCCTTTTTTTACCCTGAGAACTTGTTATTAAATTGATGGTGTGCCGTGATTGAAGTATAATATATTTATCCCTTGTTTACAAATGAGGACATACAGGCTTAGGTAGAGAGACTTGTCAAGTGTCAGAGAATTTAGGATTTGTAACCAGATCTATTTCAAAGGCTGTGTTCTTGCCCACTACTTTATGTTACCTTCCTAGACAGTATAGAAATCTAGCTAGAACAATTTAGTCTTAGGAAATAGTGGGAATTAAGTTTGGAAAGGAAACCAGCTGATGAAAGATTTGGAATTCTAAGCTGAGAAGTTTAGATTTAATCTAGTCAACAGTGGGAATTACTTTGGATTGCAAGTATGGATCCTTTTGTTATTTTTAAGCCATTCTTCCTTCTATCACCTTGGTCAATATTTCATCTGGGGTTATTTACTCAAAAATAAAATTGCCTTTTAAATTACATTTCTAGGTACCCTAGAAAAAGAAATAGTTTGATAGAGCTTCCTGATGACTATAGTTGCCTCCTAAATCAAGCTTCTCATTTCAGGTAAGAAGTGTGTGTGTGTGTGATTTTATCTGTTTCTGAGCTCAGAATTGATATGCACCACCACTAACTTACTTTTTTAAAAAATAACCAGTGAGCGTCTTTTTAACAGTGGTTGTCAATTTTTTTATCGAGGTGATTAAATAATAAATTAAATTAAATGCATATAACATACAGTAATAACCATGTACAATTCAGTGGCATTTAATGTCTTCACAATGTTGTGCAGCCCCTGCCTCTCTGGTTTCAAAACTTTTTCATTACCCTGGTGAAACACCAATCACTTCCCATTCCCTTCATCCACTATCCACTGATAACCTGCAGTCCTACTTTCTGTCTCCATGGATTTGCCTATTCCAGACATATATGAAAGGAATCATACAAGATGTAACCTTTTGTTTCTGGTTTCTTTCACTTAACATGTTTTTGAGGTTTACCCAAGTTGTAGCATGTATCAATACTTTGTTCCCACCAGCAATATATGAGGGCTCCTATTTCTTCACATCCTTACCAGCCCCTCAGTGAACCACCAAGACAGATCTAGACACACAACTCCAGTTACTGGAGGACAAATTCCCTATTGCCCACCCTGGCATAAGCAAGCCACACCAGGAAAACGAGCCACCATCCCCACGTGGGCTTGGAGAATAGAGGATGGTAGTTGCTACACAAAATGCCAAAACTCACCAAAATTTACCAGCTTCTCCCTTTATCAAGCATCCCCCTGGATGCCATAAGTATTTGATAGTCAAATAGTATTTGATATCAAATACTATTCACATAAGAATAAAGTATTTGGAACTCTAGAGTTCCAAAACAGTTGCTTCAGACAGTTTTTGCCAGTTCAATAGTTGTTTCGTTAGAGAGACCAATTTCTAGAGCTCCCTACCCTTCTATCTTCTGTGATGTCATTCCTCAATCTTTTTAAGCCACAAGAACGCTTTTTTCAAACAAAATCTTGTGTGGAAACTCATTATAACAGCAAAACAGATAATAGCATTGTGACTCAGGTTCATCCCTGGATCCTTGGAGTGGCATACACCCCCTTAGGCTTTTTTGCCCTCATGCCTCTCTCCTACCTTAATCAGAACTACTCTAAAGCAGTGGTTCTCACACTTTGTTTTTATCTCCCTCATCCCTTTCACTGATCATTTCAAGTGGAAAAAGAATTAGATTATTGCAAAGACAGGTGAGAAACAAAATAAACAAGTTACAATATACGGGTACTCATTACTGACATCATATGTGAATTACCTGTAAGTTACTTTTATAAGAGAAGAACATAAGCTTAAACATGTTTCTATATGATAATATTCTATAAAGTTAATAATTTTTATCACACTTACATTGCTATAAAATGATATAAGTTATTTGAATAGCATAAATCAATGGCCAGCACACCACCAATGAGATGTCATTGAATGGAGGAGTTATATTCATGTCTAATCTAGCCATTAGGATGTGAATAACTCATATTTGAATCACAACGCATCATATCTTGAAAATAATAAGCCAAAACTTCTATTGATGCAATTATGTATCCTGGACACTCAGGTGGCATCACATCACCTCCCATAGCAAACCACCTTGACAATGATGACATGAAACTAGTAGTAACTTGTAATTAAAAGACAAGAACCTCAGCAGGCTGAAAAATGAAAGCCTATTCAAGACTTTAATGATTATTTACTGATGACAAAGCATCCTTTTTCCAAATTGAAGGAATTCCAAGGCTCAGGAGTTTTGTCATGTTACTAAGCATTGTGAAGCAGCCAGACTTAGTAAGATACTTAAATTAGAGCTCTCAAACACAAATAACTCTTACATTTTTTTAAAGGTTACCAGTTAGTAACTCTATTTAATTGCCTGGTATAGTAATTCTTAGTCATATGTTAAATAACTTGCTATCATTTGAAGGAAACAGAGAAAAAGATTATATTTAGGATCACTTTAAGATCTTGAAGAACCTCTCTTTGGCTCACTGCCCTGCAGAATGACTAAGGAAATTTTCTTACTTAGTTATAATTATTGGTTTAAGCTGTGAAGCCAGGGTGTTTAACTGGCTCAGTAGGGGTTTGAGTAGCTTATGCTCCAGCCTCTGTTAACAGATAAAATTGACCTTGATATTCTAGTCCCCTTTCTAGGCAGCCTACTAAAAGAATGGTTGAGTCACTTTACCTTTCAACTCTCAAAATATTAGCTTGGTAATTTCAAAGACTGTACACAGTTCTAAATTCAGTGATTCTCCTAACCTTAGGACTGCATTGCTACCACAGAAGCCTAGTGAGTTAAGTATTATCTTCCAGGCATTAAAGAGTATCAGGTTTTTGGCACCTAGGGGGATCTGAGAAGAGTGTTAGTGTTTAATCACAGTGAAGATCCCCCTGTATGATATTACTGCTTACCAGTTTCACATAAGAATAAAGGTAAGTTCTATGGTGTCTTCCAGTTTTATTGTCACCACCAGTTTTCATTAAGACTGAATGATCCCTGGTGTTGTACGTTAGGCACCTTCCCCCCTTTTCCTCTGTAGGAAGGCTAGTGACTCAAACTCAACCATCCTGTACTAAAGGTGAAAGATAATGTTGGCTTTATCCAAAAAGGGTTATAATTCTGTTCTGGTGCAACCCCCTGGAAGTATAAATATCCCCCCTCATCTACAGGAAACAGGAATGGAATGCCTCTGCTTAGGTACCCTGTGCTTTATGTAGACAATGATGGGTTGGTTGGTTTGTATTTGTTTGTTTGTTTGTTTGTTTTATCTTGCCTGAGAAACTGGGGATCAGAGAATAAACTATCAATACACTATTGGAGATTCTTTTTGATGTTCTTTATTCTGACACCAGTGTGGGCCTAGTTGGATCTATCCTCTGGTTGCATTTACTTTTTACTGCCCAAATTAAGGAATTCTTGATGTTTACCATTGTGTTCATTATACAGCAGAGATAGGAGGAGCATGGGAAGCTCCTTTTTAAAAGATAATCATTGTCCTCCTTTTGGGGGCATTATAGCAAGCCTCCAGCATACCATTGTGTAAAGTGGTCAGATCTCAAAGTACTGTAACTTGGTTCAAGCAAGTCAACTCTGTCAGTTTTTCCTTCCTAAGACTTGCTATGATTCCTAGATGGAAGAGTGGGCCAACTCAAAGTCTACAATCTCTCATTTCAACCCTAAAGATCTGACTATTTCAAAGAAATGGGGGGAAAATATGTTCGGACCCTTACTACAAAATGTAATTTTTTATTATTTATTTATTTATTTATTTATTTATTTTTGAGATAGAGTCTTGCCTGTAGCCTGGGCTAGAGTGCAGTGGCATCATCATAGCTCACTACACCCTCAAACTCCAGGGCTCAAGTGATCCTCCTGCCTCAGCCTCCTGAGTAGCTGGGACTACAGGCACACACACCATGCCCAGCTAATTTTTCTATGTTTTTTTAAAGACAGGGTCTCACTATGTTGCTCAGGCTAGTGTCAAACTCCTTGCCTTAAGCAGTCCTCCTACCTCAGCCTCCCAAAGTGCTAGGATTACAGGCGTGAACCACTGTGTCTGGCCAGTTTTTTCTTTTAAATAGTTGCACACCTACAAGGTCATATTCCTTCAGCATTGAGGACACAAGCTTGACTAAAGCAATACAGGTGAGACAGTTAGTTGACTGTAAATTGGGCATGTCAGATGAAGACTGGATTCTTTAAATGAATCTGAATCTCAAGGTATGTTTAATCACTATACTTTATGAGAATTATCAGGACAACATATATGTAATAATAGATTTTCTTACTATGCATTAATCAGAAGATTTTTCATTAAGTCCTCTTAGGGGGCAATATTAAAGAGGAATCATCTAATTAAATGTTTCCTTATGTTTTAGAGCTTTCTTTGCTGGAAAGGGGGCAGTGAAAAAAACATGCTTCATTGCTAACTAGATATATGGTGCTTTTTGTGTTTTTTTCCCATATTGAATGTTTTCTTCTCTTTTGAGGTGCCCGCGGTCTGCAGATGATGAGCGAAAGCATCCTGTCCTCTGTCTTTTTTGTGGGGCCATACTGTGTTCTCAGAACATTTGCTGCCAAGAAATTGTGAATGGGGAAGAGGTCGGAGCTTGCATTTTTCATGCACTTCACTGTGGAGCGGGAGTCTGCATTTTCCTAAAGTGAGTTGGGAGTGTTCTGGAAGCTTTATAATGAATTTAGGGAATCTGGATCCAATCTGGAGGCCATTTTGGTTGGTAGGACAGTGTGTTGCTAGGAAATGATCAATCAGAAGTGAGAGTATAAACCTGCATTTGAGAAGATATTACAGAATAAGTAATAAAAAAAGAAAAAAATTCTATTCACATTTCCACTATTTGTGGTAAATCTTTTTTTTTTTCTTGAAACAGAGTCTCGCTTTGTTGCCCTGGCTAGAGTGAGTGCCATGGCGTCAGCCTAGCTCACAGCAACCTCAAACTCCTGGGCTTAAGCGATCCTACTGCCTCAGCCTCCTGAGTAGCTGGGACTACAGGCATGCGCCACCATGCCCGGCTAATTTTTTCTATATATATTTTAGTTGGCCAGATAATTTCTTTCTATTTTTAGTAGAGACAGGGTCTCGCTCTTGCTCAGACTGGTCTCGAACTCCTGACCTTGAGCGATCCACCCGCCTTGGCCCCCCAGAGTGCTAGAATTACAGGCATGAGCCACCGTGCCCAGCCTGTGGTAAATCTTAAACAAATAGGAAGTACATGTAAATTATTACTTTATGTTGTCCTTTGAATGTCTTCGTTTCCTCTGTCAACCTGTTTCTCCTGGTCTTTTAGCAAAAGATTGAGGGTAAAACAATAGTCATTTATATTTATGAAAGAAGAATGTAAGTTTCCTACGAGAGAAATAAAATTGAAAGTGGATGTGTGTACTTTTTCTTTCTGTTCTCCCCATGTAATGCAATTTCTGTTCTATAAACCCAACTATCTTACTAACTATGGAATATGTAATCATTACTCATAGGCATCTTTTGAACCAAGGGGAAAGAATGCATGGAAGCCAAACCCAAATACCTATTTTTCAGGGAACTCACAGCACGTAAACCCACTACCCATCCCAACATTTTATTTTATAATTTCTCTCTATAGTACTTATCCTCCTGCACACGTGTACGCAAGCATTGTTTATGTCTCCACTTATCTGTTGTAAGAGTCTCAAGTGCCTTCAGGGTGGCAGTGGTTCTTTTTAATCTGCACTGTTGGAGGCTGGCTCTAGCCAGAAAAGCCTTTGCACTTCCCTAGTTGACATTTTGTCTGGCTTCAGATTATTGAACTAGGAGGTGTGGTTCTGTTCTTCTGTGAGTTTTCCCTCCCCATCCCCCATCAGGTTGTGAGTCAGGAAATAGAATAGAAACAATCCCAGCCACCATTTTCTAGCGTGTCTGTGGCTCGAGTAGGACAGCCTCCTCCCTCCCTTTAATATATATATTCAGTCAGTATTACTGATCCCATTTCCCAAAATCCACTGATCCTTTTCTATAGCTTCAACAGCAACAGCAATGTTTGTTTGTTCTTTTTTATTTAGATAAAATACAATTTAGTCTATTTGTGTTTATATTGAATTCCTAACAGATATTGGCCATACCTTTTCTCTAGATTAACCTTGATGTAGTGCCTATCATTTATACACATGCACTTAATCATACTGCCTGTTGGTGGTTTTGTCCTTCAGAATCAGAGAATGCAGAGTGGTCCTGGTTGAAGGTAAAGCCAGAGGCTGTGCCTATCCAGCTCCTTACTTGGATGAATATGGAGAAACAGACCCTGGCCTAAAGTAAGATTTTCTTTTAATAGGAAAGTTTCAATCAGTTCTCTTTTTATAGTGTTCATTTTTTATTTTAGTCACATTATTGTATGTGGATGATGACAGTTCTTTAAACACAAAAGCTAATGCTATGTATTGAGAGCTCTTTTTAAATAGCTTCAAATTTAAAATATTAAATCTGATGCCATCCTAAATGTAGCATATACTTTTCAAAAACCATGTGCTTCTCCAAAATTTGAAGGTAATATTTCTCCTGCAACATTTTTAAAGATACCAACCCTCCTAATGTTTGAATGTTCTGTAATTTTAATCAACCTTTCTTCAGAATTACTTAAAAGGTTTGACACTGATATAAAAAAGAAAGAAATTTGTCTAGTGATGGAGTTTGGTTTAGAGTAGATATTCATTGTTTTCAATTGCAATACGTGAAACTTTTTATTTGCCAGCTATATCCACCTTCTTTGCTTTTGAGCATTAGCAAAATATTTAGAATCCTGAACTTTTCTGTGTCCTTTGGTGGTAGGAACTGGGGTCCAACTGATGGCTAATGAGAATGAGGAGATAAGGCCACTTTAATAATGGTCCCAAAAGTACAGAGAGGTAAAGATCAGATCCCCTTACAATAAACTCTTTTTGTGTAATTGAAATTTTATTCTTTTGAAATATTTCTCAGAATGAATAGACTCACTAGATGGGGCTCAGGACTTCTTTGATCTTACAAAGATTTGTTTTTTTATTATGACAGCATTTGACCTGTCTTTAGGGAGAAAAAGCTGAATGGTGAAAGAGGTAATGACTGAGGATAATCTGAGTTGTTCCAGAAAGATACAAAGAAGCAGAACTTTAAAAATAATTAGGCAGTTTGAAAACTCCCAGCCAGCTGAGATACTTGAATGCTTCAAGGAATGGGTATCTCACAGTTCTCCATTATTGGTAACAGCCAAACTTTAGTTATTTTGGATTAGCTGTTATGCAGTGTTGCAAACTGTGCAACCCTAGAATGGAAGTATGGCTATTTTATTTAAATATTTGCTAATCACCAGCAAGATTTTTGTATCATATAGACAATGATAACCAAATATTTCTGAGTAGTAGCAAAATATAAGTTGAGGGCTTAGTGTTATACCTCAGACCTAACCTCTACTGTGCAAAGATCATAAATTGACGCGGAGAAGCCATATGAGGCCAAAAAGCCACTAGAGCCCCATTCAGGCCAACCACCCAAAAAAGAATAGTGCTGCTTCAAGTTATAAACCTCAATGGCCATTTAAATGCGGTTCCATAATGTCCATGGTATACTTGACCTATTTTATAAATAGTGAAGGAGTAAATTTCTGCTTTATTAGCTAAGTAACCTTATCAAGTTCTCAGTGATCAATGATGAAGGGAGAATATCCCTTATTAAACCCTGCCCCGGTGAGTCCTCTCAGCTCCAGGAACATCTCAAGAGTACATGCTAATTCAGACTATAAAGATATGACAGTTATTTCATTCAAACTGACGTTTTTTTTTTTTTTTCCTCCCCTAAAAGGAGGGGCAATCCCCTTCATTTATCTCATGAGCGATATCGGAAGCTCCATTTGGTCTGGCAGCAACACTGCATTATAGAAGAGATTGCTAGGAGCCAGGAAACTAATCAGATGTTATTTGGATTCAACTGGCAGTTACTATGAGCTCCAACTCTGCTTCAAGACAATCACGAATGACGACAGTAATAAAGAGTGACTCAAAATTATGGAGAACTTTCTGAGGGCTGGGGAAGTGTTGGAGGGTCTTTTACTCCATGTCCAGATTCACGTACATCAATAAAATATTCCTTAATGGAGTATTGCTTTCAATTAGCAAACATATGCTTCAAGGGAAAAAAAGAGCGTAGATTAATCTGTTTTATGTTCTAGTACACTAAAGAAGTGCTTGTTCACCCCCAGTGTCTGATTCTGCTAATCTTTCCAGGAAACTCATTCCCCTTCATAATTTGTCCCATTTCATTTCATTTCATCCACCTGGCAAATGAAGTCACATCAAACAGTTACGGACATTTTTATATGTTGGTTAACTCTTCTGCAACTTTATATTTGGTGTTTTCCCACAGTTTAGTTCAGCTAACATTGGATCACTGACAAGATTCTAATAATCTGTGATAGTCTTCCTTGCAGCTAAAGAGGAATTACAGAAACCATGCAGTATCTTCAATTAAGAAAGATTTCAAAAAAAATAAAATGTTTTATTATTCTCTTTTAAGGAAAGACCCTGCTGCTGTAGCCACAAATTAAACTAAATCTCTATATGGCCAGAGTGCAATTTCTGCCAGTGTGGAAAGCTTTTTTTTCCCCACTGTGGATCTCAAAAAGAGTTAGGATAATGTATTCATTATTCATTCCTGACAGTACAAAGAGCCTGTAATCCTAACTCCTTGCTACAAAAAGCTTTGTTGAGTTTTGAAATTGTTCTTTACATTTTCAAAAGGCAGGTTTCTATAATGAGATCACTTACCTTTTGATTGTGGCACCATCCTGTTTGACTCTCAGAAACCTATTGCGGTTCTGATGTAAATTATTTGTAGAAAGAGGGTAAGAAAATTCTCCCAATGAATGGAGCATGACAACTGTAAATTAGAACAGTGAGATTGAAGGCAATTCTGCAACCTTCTGTCTTCGTAAAAGACAAATCCTTGTGTTATCTGTGTGCAAACTTCATAAACTCTGGTTTTATGACTAGTCCAAACCACCAAAAAAGCTATGTGATCAATAATCTGTGTCCTCTTAAAACGTACTGTGGTTGAGCCATCTTATGTATAAATAATAGAACTCCCCCAAATCTGTGCACAGACTTCTTGGTTCTTGGCTTTAATATTTTATATCAAGAACTTGTGATATAAAACAGCAGACAAAGGATAAATTGAAACCTTCCATTTTAGCTTCTGTTGTCTTTGGGGTAATGTCAGGAGTTTGAAAGATGCATTCAAAGACCGTATCTTATTTTGCCTTTGGCTACTACTGTCTTATATGTGTGTATAAATATTTTCCTACCTTCTTTTTGCTCAGCAAAGGCAAGCAAGTAAAAATATATTGGTAAGTGATTAACAATGCACATTTGGGGCTACATTTTGTGGTACTTTAAAGAAAAGTGGATTTTGCAGTAAGGAATTGGAATAAGCAGGCATCAGAATTAAAATCATGATTTTCTACTTAAATAATTTTTATTAAGGTATCAGGAAATAGGTACTACTCTAGTGAACAATTTGCAACAGTTAACAGATTAGGATCAGAAAATTCAGTATTCAGTTTTTCAGATTTGCCAGTATGATTAAATGATTTGAACATTTTCTTTTGTTTCTTATATAATTATATTGGATGGATTGTTTGGCTGGGAAGCCTAGGCTAGAACAGGAAACAGAAGATGCTGACTTGTGCCCTAATTGATTGGTCCCAGTTTAGCAAAGATAAACTGACTTTATTTCTAGTCTTTTTCTACTCACTGCATAAATCCTGGAGTTAAACTCTCAAGCAGCCAGAGGGACTATCTGGCAATGGGCAGCCAGACCTTTACTGCCAAAGAACCCATTTTATATTTTCTGCTTATTAAGATTCAGATCTCTGCACTATAGATGAACATATGTCTCAGTGCTGCCCCTAGCCCAAAGGATTTCTAATTATATTCACATGTCCTCATAGTTTGCCTTCATCATTGCAAACAATTATGCTTACAAAGTTTACTTACAAACAAACAACTAAGTCACTTTATTTTCCTTAGTGTAGTACGTGAAAGCACTGGTTCAACAGGATGACTCCAAAACTCTTTTTCTGTTTGGTGAGGGGCTGGCAAGAATTTTAATGATACAGCAAAGAAAACTATATCTGTATAATTAATTTATTATGTTGGTATATGGGGTGTGAGTTCACCTTTTAGTGGTCATTTGTCATTTCATAACAACTATGCATTTTGGTTCACTGTGATGATCTATATTTAGTGACTGCAACATGTTTATACCACTGATTCAAATTCCATCCATGATGAAGTTATACAAATGCATATATTGATATCTTTTATTGCAAAAATGTAAATTTAAAACTTGTATAATGTTCTTGTGCTTTTTGAAATAAAATATATGTGTATATTTAAAAAGAAAAAGGGGACTTATGTTTGGGAATTTGGGTTTGAAGTATAAAAGTCTGTGCCTAAAAAGGAGTTCTAGTTAAAAGTTGTCTTTGTTAGCCCAGGCAAACGTTTTAAAAGACATAGGTGTTTAGTGTACATAGGTCTCCAAACTTTTTAACCATACACTCCATGAGTAAATAATTTTTAAGCATGCATATCAAATAAATATGTACACACATATTTTATATTCATGAGTGCTATACTAATACATTGAGTAAGTTATAAAACATAGCTTTAAAAGGGAGATTTAAAAATCAGCTAAACATAGAAATAGATATTTAAATATCTTCCATGTGAATCTGTCATCCACACCCTATTGTGGAGACGGCTGTATAGAGCAGCAGTGTGCAGAAGAGTTCTGCAATGATGAAAATATTCAGTATTTGCGCTACAATATGGTAGTCACTCTTCTCATGTGGCTGTTGAACACTTGAAGGGTAGCTAGTGCAACTGAGGACCTGAATTTTTTATTTTATTTTAGTTAAATTGAAATAGTCATATATGGCTGGTGGCCACCATTTTTGGCAGCATATGTTTCACATAATGGTTCTCAAATTTCTGCATTAAAGTCACCTAGAGAGTGTTAGCAAAATACAAATTCCCAGTTCTCACCCTAGATCCTGAATCAGTGTCCTGGGATTGGGCTTTAAAATAATCAGTGTGGTTTCCTTCCATTTCTAAGCCGCAACTCTTCACTTGAGAATTTTCTTTCTTTTTAGTTCAGTGCTTTTCAGACTAAGTGCCAAAGAGCTTCTGGGAGAAAAGTAGGCCCAAGAGGTGAAAGGGTGCCAAACTTGGACAGTTGCGATTTTTCATTTTGAGTTTCTGTGCAAGCTTTCATTCAAAAAAAGAGTACCTAGAGTTTAAAAAAAAAAAAAAAAGCCATTGCTTTAGTTTCAAGCTTTCAAACTATTCTAAGAGGGGCAACACTGAAGGCAATGTTCTTGGGAGGTGGGGACATATAGTAGTACTGCTACTCTAAGGCACTTGTAATTGGCTGGGAGAGGTCACCAAGGGATCTTCTCCACGCTTATTATACAGAGTAACTGGGCATTACTAGGAAAAATAGATCATACAACCAGGAAAATTTTTCACAGTTTGCATTAAAATTTAAAGCTTCTATACAACAAAAGGTGCTATTAATAAAAAGATAACCAGAATTAGGTGGTATTATCATGTCAACAGCATAGTTTCTGAGTCTCCGCAAACCTCTTCCTAGAAAACATATACACCAACCAGGATAACAAAAGAAAAAAACCCAAAGTTGGTATAGTCAACAAAACTAGGTAACAGGGAGACCGTTGTATCCAAAACACTGCCAACAGCAGGACCTGTGCAGCGACAGTGGTAGAAAGTGAAAGGGGATACTGAGTGTGAGTTACAAAACTGAAAAGTTGCTAACAACTTCCAAGTGAAGAGGACCCCGCTCAAAAAGAAACCTGGACAATCAGGTCTGAAAATTACCAACAAAGCTAAGAGAAGTCCTCACATGCTTTAAATTGAGGGTGAGTGGAAAACAACACAACCTTGCGAGAATCAAACATCCTGGCAGTCTAAGTCCTCTGCATTCTTACAACCATTAAATACTGCCTTCATTAGGGAAAGAGCCTCACCCTGTGGAATACTGCTAGAAACAGAAACCAAATTGAGAATAGCAGGAATACTGTGGGTAGGTAATACAATTTAGATTGTGTGCATATATGGTACAAAGTAATACCCTAGCAAAATGCAGCACTTAAAGATGTAAGTACAGGAGATTATTAGTATGAGTACTTGACATTAACAACAGAGGAGGGAGCCCTGGAGCTGTGAAACTAAAAGCTTTCTTGGCCCATTCCTGCGCATTTAACAGGTACCTCCTCTTAATGGTCCAGAAAACCCATCTCATTTAAGCGAGGAGAACAAAAAAAGAACTCTAATCCTAGCCTCAAATTACTACAAGAAGAAGAAAAGCAAAAATGAACTAAATAAAGTTACAACAACTAATGTACAGAAGATTGTGGCCACAAGGCAGATAAAACCTCTAAACTAATATTACAAAATTAGTTATAAAAAATTAGGAAAGTGATCAAAGCTTTGACAGAAGAACACAACTCAGAAATGTAGTAGAAGATCTCTAAAATGACATAACAAGAAAACGAGAATGTGAAACTCAAGTAAAATTGGAGAAACATTTAGAAATGACAACAAAAGAAATACAAAAGTGAAAAATCAATTATGGAAAAAAGATGGGGCTTGGCATGGTGGCTCACACCTGTAATCCTAGCACTTTGGGAGGCTGAGGCAGGAGGATCACTTGAGGCCAGGAGTTTGAGACCAGCCTGACCACAAGGGGAGGCCCTGTCTCTACAAAAAAATAGAAAAATTAGCCAAACATGGTGGCAAAATGCCTGTAGTCCCAGCTACTCGGGAGGCTGAGGCAGGAGGACTGCTTGAGGCTGGAAGTTTGAGCTTGCAAGTGAGCTATAGTGATGCTACTGCACTCTAGCCCAGGTGACAGAGTGAGACCCTGTCTCAAAAAAAAAAAAAAAAGATGGAAAGGAGAAAAAAAGGATTAGAGATAAAGTGAAAGATATACAAGAAAAGCAAAGAAACTTTGATGTATATTAATTGGATTTCCCAAAGGAAACCAAAGCAATGGAATAGAACACAAGTGGAAAACTTTAATTTGATAAAACTTTCTTGTAAAAAAAAAAAACAACCTTGAATACATATTGAAGGGGAACATTGTAAAAACCAACCCAGAAGAGTCAACGCCAAGACATCCTAGTAAAGTTATTGGATTTTAAAAATAAAAGGGACAGAGGGGCACAGTGGGGTTTTATTAATCTTTCTTAAATGTATAACTTACATTTATTTGAAAGTTTGATATTAGAAGCATTTGGGTTTTGTTTAAAAATTTGGTGATGTTTTTCTGATCAGAAATATGCCATAGGAAGTAAACTCTTGTTTTTATCAATTAGCCTATGGTAAAATTGGATTTTTTGTACATTGATTCACTTAAAGTCAGTTTCTAAGGACTTGTCAGTGACATTAAATGAAGACTATACCACTTCACACCTACCAGAATAGCTATAATCGAAAAGATAGAAAATAATATCTTGGCAAGGATGTGGAGAAATTGGAACCCTCATACATTACAGGGGAGAATGTAGAATGGTACAGCTGCTTTGTAAAAAAAAAAAAATTGGCAGTTTCTGATAAGACTAAACATAGAGTTACAATATGACCCAGCAATTCCACACCCAGGCATATACCCAAGAGAATTTAAAACATGTTCACACACAGAGGCCAGGTGTGGTCTCTCACGCCAATAATCCCAGCACTTTGAGAGACAAAGGAGGGCAGGAGGATCACTTGTGCCCAGGCATTTGAGACCAACCTGGGAAACATAACCAGACCCCATCTCTACAAAAAACTTTAAAATTAGCCATGCATGGTGGTACATGTCTGTAGTCCTAGCTATTGGGAGGCTGAGGAGGGAAGATCACTTGAATCCAGGAGTTCAAGGTTGTAGTGAGCTGTGATCATGCCACTGCACTCCAGCCTGGGTAACAGAGTGAGAACCTGAATCTAAAGAAAATAATAAATATAAATAAAATATATGTTCACACACAGCAAACATACAAATGGCTAGGCACTGTGGCTCACACCTGTAGTCCCAGTGCTTTGGGAGACTGAAGTGGGAGGATTGCTTGAGGCCAGGAGGAGTTCAAGACCAGCCAGGACTACATAGCAAGACCCTGTCTCTACATAAAAAAAAAAAAAATGTTAAATGAGCCAGGCGTGGTGATGCACACCTGTAGTCCTAACTACCTGGGAGGCTGAGGCAGGAGGATCGCTTGAGCCCAGGAGTTTAAGGTTGCAGTGAGCTGTGATCATGCCACTGCACTCCACCCTGGGTGACAGAGTAAGGCCCTGTCTCTAAAAAAACAAAACAAGAAAACTATACACAAATGTACATGGTGGCATTATTCATAATAGCCCGAAGCTGGAAACTGCCCCATTGTCCATCAGCTGATGAATGGATAAACAAAATGTAAATCGATACAATGGAATATTATTCACCCAGAAAAAGAAACGAATTACTGATACATACAACAACTTGGATGAACCTCACAGAAATTACCTTGAGTGAAGAAAAGGCAATCTCTAAAGGATACGTACTGCATAATTCCATTTATGTGACAACTGTGAAATGCAGCATTATAGAACTAGTGAGTAGATTAGTGGTTATCCGGGGTTGGAGATGGGGAAAAAGAGGATGAGTGTGGCTATGAAGAGGTAACAAGAGGAGTCTTGTAATGATGGTAATGCACGTGACAAAACTGCATAGAGTTACACAGACCCAATGAGTGTAGAGATACAGTATTTGCTTCCTAGGCTACCATAACAAATTTTTAAAAACTAGATGGCTTAAAATGATAAATTTATTCTCTCTCCCAGCTCTGGAGACCAGAGTCTGAAATCAAAGAGGCTGGAGGTTCTCGGGGAGCATCTGTTCCATGCCTCTCTGCTGGCTTCTGTTGGCTACTGGCAATCCTTGGCCTTCCTTGGCATGTAAACACATCACTCCAATCTCTGCCTCCCTCCCCACGTGGCCTTTCTCCACCTGTGTGTCTGTGTGTGTCTTCCTCTTGTGTCTGTCTGCTTTCTCTCTTCCTTGCTCATAAGGACACTTGGCATTGGATTTAGGGCCCATCCTACTTAAAAATCTTGAGATTTTTCATTAAGTCTGCAAAGACACTTTCACCAAAAAAAGGTCACATTCACAGGTTACCGGGGTTAGGACATGGACATAGCTTTTGGGATGCCATGATCCAACCTACTGCAGGGCACAGTATCCAAAAACTTTGTCAGAGACACATTTTTAAAAGATGGGAAATAATAAAATGGTGACAGTTTTGCATATGTTATTAAGAAATGCATAAATACCATAATAAACAATGGTGCTTGAAAAAATTCTTTATAAAAATTGTATACCCCTTTTTTTTTTTGAGACAGATTCTCGCTGTGTCAGCCAGGCTAGAGTGCAATGGTATAATCATAGCTCACTGCAACCTCAAATTCCTGGGCTCAAGCAATCCTCCTGCCTCAGCCTCTTGAATAGCTGGGACTACAGGTGCACACCACCACGTCCAGCTAATTTTTTTTCCCCTATTTTTTGTAGAGACAGGGTCTTGCTCTTGCTCAGGAAGGTCTTGAACTCCTGGCCTCAAGCAATCCTCCTGCCTCAGCCTCCCAGAGTGCTAAGATTACAGGCATGAGCCACTGAACCTGGCCAAAATTTTATACTTTGAAAAATTATAAAGAGATGGCCAAAGATAAACCAGGTAAATGCAAATAACATGAAAGCAAGAGTTGTGATCTTGATATCAAACGAAGTATAATTCAGGTCAAAAAAGCATTAAATAATACAAAAAACAAATGACACTCTTTAATGCCAAAGGTTACTATTCACAATGAAGATACGACATTACTGTCTGTGCATCGAATCCAGGCAGTCCTCACCTTATACGGTAGTGTGGTACTGCAAATATGGCCATGCAGGCTGCAACTGTACAAAGCAATCTTAATGGGAAAGATTACAATTGTTTCATGGTATTTAAAATTTTTGGTTAAAAGTACTGCCAGTTGTAAATGCACAGTGCAATAAAAAATAGTAATACTAATATTTATATAATACATTGTAATTTAAAACATTGGACATTGAGAATTAAAGTATTTTCTTTTAAAACTTACGAAGAACAAAAACTCATCAAGAATGCTTGCCTTCTTTTCTCTGTGTAACTTACAAAGGCAAGCATTCTTGGTACATCTGGTTCTGCCCAGGACTTCAGGAAGCTTCCACTCCTGGCAGAAGGCAGAGGAGTACTGGCATCACATGGTGAGAAGAAAGAAGCAAGAGAAGGAGGAGGAAGGTGCCAGGCTCTGTCTAACACTCAGTTCTCACTGGAACTGAGTGAGAACTTACTCATTAGCAGGAGGATAGGACCAAGCGGCCTTCATGAGGAATCCAGCCCCATACCCCAAACACCTCCAACTAAGCCCCAGCTCCAACACTGGGGATCAAATTTCAACATGAGAATTGGAGGGGACAAATACCCAAACTATATCACACTCCTTGGCTCCTGAATCCCAGGTATTCTTCCTACTAGAAACATGGTACCATATAAAGGTTTCTGATTCAGTGCATATACTGCATCCTGGTGGATGACCCCACCCTCACAGCATTGCCTCAAAGCTGACATTTCCTACTGTGTCTTTGACAGGCTATTCCAACATCCCATCAGCTCAGCTGCTCCTGAACGGTGCAATATGCAATATGATCAGCATAGCCTATAGTCGTGGGCCTACTCCAGCACCTTCTTAGCTGTAAAGTGGGTTCACGTGTTACATGCTATGTTGTGTGGAATTACATGCTTGTGTGATTACGGGAATTACAAGCACTCCACAGCCCCCAAGTAGTGGTGCTGCCTGGTCTGTGGGCAGGAAAGGCAAACCCATACCCTGAATATGAATCTGTTCTTACAAGAATTAATCTTTAATTTTTCTAGGATAGAAACATACCAATGTAGTTAACTTGCCACAAAGTAGCTGGTTCATCTCCTTGCAAAACAGTGCCGTATCAACAGAGCATTGGTCTCTGTTGCTGACAGGTTGGACATTCAGAGGTGGCAGTAGCTCCACCCGTCTTGGTAAGTGGAACCATGTTTAATCTCTGTGCCTCCATTTGTGTGGCCATTGTGCCAGTTTCCAAAGGGTGCTAATGTCTGAGTTATTTTGATTACTTGGTCATTTAGGACCTCTTCTGTAATGGATGCTTTCTGGTGGGCACTAATATGTGCACACACCTATATGCCCCATCCATTGTATCATACAGTATATGCTCTTTGTGTTCAGCTTTTTCACCTTTGAGATTCATCCATGGTGTTGTATACACTGGTAGGTCTTTGCTCTTCCTGCTAGGTTCCAATTTTATGAATACAAAATGACTTATCCATTCTCCTGTTGACAGAAATCTGGGCTGTTTCTTTTGCTATTATGAATAAAGCTGTTATAAACATTCTTATACAATACTCTCCCCTTATCCTTGGTTTCCCTTTCTGCGGTTTCAGCTATCCATGGTCAACTATGGTCTGAAAATATTTCATGGAAAATTCCAGAAATAAGCAATTAAGAAGTTTTAAATTGTGTGCTGTTCTGAGTGGTGAAATCTCACATTGTCCAGTGCTGTCCTATCATCCCTTTTCTCAGCTTATCCACACTGTTTACACTACCAGCCTTTTTAGTCACTAGCTGTCTTGGCTATCAAATCTCCTGTTGCGGTATCAAAGTGCTTGTGTTCAAGCAACCCTTATTTTACTTAGTAATGGCCCCAAAGCATAAGAATACTGTACCTATTAGGTCATTAAATATGAAATGTCTGATTTTGAATCACAAGTGTAGTTTACTATATCTCAAACAAGAAGCAGTTCAATTAATCAAAGTATGCACCTAAACTATCAACACAGTTTGCCGTCTTCATGGTATTAATAGCTTGTTTATGCCAGCAGCAAGGAAGCCTGGAGAGCGAGTGGCAATGAAATCATGAAAGGCGTTTTCCACAGCTTGTTCAGAATTGAATATTTTTCCTTGCAAGAAGTGGTCCAAAGCCCAGAAGTGGTAGTCAGTTGGTGCAAGGTCTGGTGAATACAGTGGATGGCAGAGAGTTTCCAAGTCCAGCCTCTGTAGTTTGAGCAGTGTTGTTTGTGCAACATGTGGTCTAGTGTTGTCTTGCAAGAGGATTGGTCTGTCTATTGACCAGTCTCAGCTGCTTAATCACAAGCATCCTCATCCTTTTATCCAATTGGTTGCAGTAGACATCCACAGTAATTGATTGACCAGGTTTCATGACGCTGTAGTGGATAATACCAGCGCTGGACCACCAAAGAGACACCAGTAGATTTTTTGATGAATATTCAGTTTGAACTGTGTTCAGTACTTCTTCTTTATCCAACCATTGTGCCTAATGCTTGCAGTTGTCAAAAAGAATCCATTTTTCATCACATGTAACAATATAGTGTAGAAATGGTTTGCCTTTATGTCGTGACAGCAAAGAAAGGCAAGCTTCAACATGATTTCTCTTCTGATGCTCATTTATTTCATGTGAAACCCATATATCTAGCTTCTTTACCTTGCCAATTTGTTTCAGATAGTCCAATATTGTTGGAATAGCAATGTCAAACCTTGCTGCTAATTCACACATAGGTTGAGATGGATTTGCTTCCACTGTAGCTTTCACTTCATCCTTATCCACCTTGGTCTCAGGTCACCCATGTGGCTCATTTTCAAGATTAAAATCACCAGAATGGAGCTTCTCAAACCATCAATATACTGTGAATTCATTAGCCACATCCTTCCCAAATACTTAGTTGATGTTTCAAGCTGTCTGCGCAGCATTGGTTCCACAATAGAACTCATATTTGAAAATAATACAAACTTTTTACTTATCCATGGTTTCGCAAAAATTGCTCTAAAAAATTTTGAAAGATAATCATAAGCCAAAACATGTGTTTGAAAGATTGAGGATGTACCTTCACAATAAACATAAAACAAGAAGTGTCAAAATGAAATGTCAGAGATACCAACTGTCAAACTTAGTACTTACAGAAATTGGACATTTCATACTTAATAACCTAATAATTTATAAATCAAACTTTTTCATAGGTATGTACATATGGGAAAAAATATGGTGTACAGATGTTCCTGGACTTACAATGGGGCCACATACTGATAAACCCATCATAAATTGAAAATATCTTCAGTTGAATATGCATTTAATACTAACCTACTGAACATCATAGCTTAGACTAGCCTATAGCAAACATGCTTAGAACACTTAGGTTTGTCTATAGTTGGCCAAAATCATCTAGCACAAAGTCTATTTTGTAATAGAGTGATGTAATTTATTGAATATTGTACTGAAAGTGAAAAACAGAATGGTTGTATAGGTACACAAGGTATGATATCTACTGAATATGTATGGCTTTCAAACCATCGTAAGTTACGGACCATTGGTAAATAGACTTTGGTTTTATCTGCAGTTTCAGGTATCCACTGGGAATCTTGGGACATATCCCCTGAGGATAAGAGGGGGCTACCGTACAAGTGTTTTATTGTAGACATATACATTCCTTTCTTTTGGAGATTATATGTATGTATATGTGTTTATGTACATTTATATATGTATATGAAACACTGGGTTATGTATAACTTTTAAGAGATCATCAAATGTCTTTCCAAAGCTCCACTTACTCCTTCCCAAACACTTTGTTGATAGTGTTGGCAACACTTGGTGTTGTCAGTTTTTTAAATTGTAGCCAATGTTTTAGTTGTAGCCATTAATTCATACGTTTTCTTTAGATACTTTGGGATTTACCATGTAAATGATAAATGTATTTTTTCTATTCCCTTTCAGTATTTATATCTTACTTCCTTTTTCTCCCTTTTTTTTTTTTTTTTTTATGGTGGGGGTGGTGGGTCTCAGTCTGTCACCCAGGCTGGAGTGCAGAGGTGCTCACTGTAACCTTGAACTCCTTGGGCTCAAGCAATCCTCCCACCTCAGCCTCCTGAGTAGCTGGGACTACAGGTGTGTGCCACCATGCCCGACTAACATTTTTTAAATTTTCTGTAGAGACAGGATCTCACTATGTCACCCAGACTGATCTTGAACTCCTGCCCTCAAGTGATCCTCTTGCCTCAGCCTCCTAAAGTGCTGGGATTACAGGTATGAGCCACTGTGGCTGACCTCTTTCCTTCTTTTCTTACATCAGAAACTGGAGCGTACATAGAGTGTGGTGGCTTAATGGCAAGAGTGGAAACGATCATATAGTTTGTAAATCAGACTGAGGCCAATTAAGAATTAGTAATATTTTTGGATAGATGAACAATATTTTAAATTTTCATTTAGAAAGAGCTTTCTGGCTACAATGTGGAAAAAGATAAAGACACCAGGGAAGACTGGAGGGGAAGACCAGTTGTTAAAGAAGGCTCCTGAAGTAATGTAGATAAGAGATGGTGACCTGAGCTGGGGAGGTAGCAGCTGGAATAGAGAAGAATTGCTTTTTAAATATGTCTGCACCTAGTCCACATTAAGTGTGAGTTGAGTAAATGAAACAATTAAAAAATGCACATATTTCAAGCCATTTGGGGGAAGACAGACATTTTCTTTCAGGGAAATTCATCTCCAGACACCACTAACAAGAGCCATCTCATAAACATGCCCCAGTCAGGGGAGGTTATGAGCTGTTTATGCCCAGCTTCCAGAACCGGTTAACTAAGTTGCAGTGATAGTTGATGTGGCCCTTTATAAGCGATATAGATCAACTGAAAAAAGTAAAATAGTAAGGTCATACTAATTGAGAAAAAAAAAAAGAGACATTATAAGCAGGCAAAAAGGTGACGAAAGCAGCAAATTTAAGTTGAATTATGCAAAAAGATAAAAATAAGCCTTTTGTTACATTTTAGTGAATATAACTCACTTAGCTGTGATATTTGCCCAACGCATCAATAATTCTGGAACTGCCTGTATCTAATACTCTGCCTCCTTTACTTTTTGTCTTCCTTCCTTCTGCCCTGTGCCCTCCTGTCATTTTACCTCCCTAGAGTATGCTCCACTCCTTAAATTTTTCCTGCAGCTTCAATTTCAATCTAGAATTTTCAAGCCTATGTGTCCAGTCTTGACCTCAGACTGGCATTTCCAACGTTTTACTTGGTAGTGCTGCCGGACCTTCAAGCTCAAGGATTCTAAAATCAAACTCATCTTCCACCCCAAACCAGTTCTTCCTGTCTTCTATTTCTGTCGAAGGTATCATCATTCTCCAAGTGTGCAGGTTTCACATCTAAACTATCTTAGAGTCTTCCTTCCACAGTAAATCCCTTGCCAAGCTTGCCAAGTCCAGCATTGTTTTTTCAGATTCTATCCTGCACTGTGCCAGCACTACCCCATTTCAGCCCCTTCTTACACCTTTTCCAGAACAGCTGCAATAGCCTCCTTGCTAGTTTTCTTATCTCTAGTTTCTTTTTGGGGCTAATTCTGCACATTGTTATGAATTTCATTTTCCTAAAGCACAGATCCGGTAGTACCTCTAACTAATAAAGTGGCTCCCTGGTAGCTCCCCTTGATTGAAAGCCTTCAAGAGTCTCCAAAACATGGCTCCAACCTGTTTTTCTGGAGTTTTCTTCCTTTCCTTTGCAATCAGCTATACTCTTTTAGCCCATTTGTAAAAATAATTTTAACAAGTATTTAAAATTTTCCACTTGATCTCCACTCTTTAAGTATGGGCTTCCTTCCTTAAATAGTGACTTCCTTCCAAAGAATACAGTATGAAGGGAAGGAAGAAGAATACCTTTACAGAGGAGAAAACTAACAAAGATTACTTCAGACAGGGGATTGAGGTAAACATCAGTAGTGATAAATAACATTGATAATATGTGTCATCGATACGATATGATGAAAACGGCACTTTATGTGGTTTTCCTCCCCAAAACTCTTAACCCTAGTCTAGTAATAAGAAAAAGATCAAATTCCAAAAGAGGGGCATCCTATAAAATACTTGACAAGTACCCTGCAAAACTTTCAAAGTCCTCAAAAACAAGGTTCTCATAGCCAAGGGGAGCCTAAGGAGATATAACAGGTAGATGTAATGTGGTACCCGAATGCGATTCTGGAAGAGAAAAAGGACATTAGGTAAAAACTAAGGAAATATGAACAAACTATGGACTTTAGTTAATAATAGTGTATTTATATTATTTTATTAATTGTAACAAATGTACTATGCAAATGTAAGATGTTAATGGTAAGGGAACCTGGATTGGGGGGGTGTATGGGAACTGTACTACCGTCTCAACTTTTCTGTAAATCCAAAACTATCCCCCAAAATAAAGTCTATTTAAAAAAAAAAACTTACTTCCAATTGCACATTATGCAATCATTAAAAAGAATGAGGTAGGCCAGATGCAGTGGCTCACGCCTATAATCCTAGCACTGTGAGAGGCCGAGGCAGGAGGATCACTTGAGGCCAGGAGTTCAAGACTAGCCTGAGCAAGAGTCAGACCCCATCTCTACAAAAAAATTTTAAAATTAGCTAGGCTGGGTGGCATGTCCCAGCTACTCGGGAGCCTGAGGCAGGAGGATCACTTGAGCTCAGGAGTTTGAGATTGTAGTGAACTATGATGATACCACTGCACTCCAGCCGAGGAGGCAGAGCGAGATCCTGTCTCAAAAATAAATAAATAAAAAAGAATGAGGCAGATCTTTATGTATGATTATTGAATAAACTCTAAGAAAATATTAATGAAAAAAGCAAATTGCAGAACAGTACCTAAAGTGTTGCTTGCTAGGTGTGTAAAGAAAAAGAATCTGAAGTTGCATTTGCTTGCATATGTGTGAGCTATCTCTGGGAAGATACACAAGAAACCAGTAACAAAGGTAGAGGAGCTGAGTGACTGGGCGGCGTGGATGGAAAGGAGGCTTACTCTGCCAAATCCTCCTTCTGACATTTTTAGCAGAGTGGACTAGGATTTTTCCTGTCAGGAAAGAATTGTCAATAAACCAATTGAGAATAAACCAAACTGTTCTAAGATCCTTTCAGGAGGAGTCTTAGGATAGAAGTAAACACAGTGAAGTGAGGAACATGGAAGGATAAGCCTTGAGCTCAGGGAGAAATGCTTTGAACACAACTCAGATTGTCCTATCCAATGGCTTCTGAATCCTGTCCTTTCGTCTTTTAAATGTTGGCTTTTTTCTAGATTCCGATCTTGTTATCTTGCCTTCTTGCTCCCTGCACTCTTCATCTGTCAAAGTCATTGATTCTAACTAGGGCCAGGATCAAATGACAAAAGAGAGAGATATATACTAAAGCTATTTTGAGCCGCAGCTAGTAGTGTTTGAAGTTCACTTTTATGGTCTTTGAGGGTTTTACACTTAGGTTGATATAGCTTAAAGTAGGGAAATCCCTACATTTACTTTTTATTTTCCTTTTAATTTTCTTCTCATTATTGTCTGTGCATGACTCTGGGTTAGGTGCTATGTAAAAGTTAATAAATTTATTCCTGCAGAGTGAGATTTATAATTTGAAAAAGACCAACACGATTGCTGTCCAGTGTATAAAATGGCACAAGATCAAACCAACAATTGAAGGAGCATCAAAATAAGCCTGATTAGATTTTTTACATTTTTGGCTATAATTCTTAGCAAAGATAACACACTCTATAGGAGACTTACAGCTATTTCTTGAAGGAATCCCAAAGTTCTAACATAGAATTGAATAATTGATGCAGAAATGACAAGAGAATACATAAATGAATAATATTATGAATGCAAATTAAAAGTTGCAAGAAAATTCAAGAGTGAACTCAAAGTGTTTTTCTAGGAAATTTTTCTTAACTCTCCATGTGGTAGGCAGAATAATGTCCCCTTGCCTCCACGAGGTATCCATGTCCTAACCTGAAACCCATGAACATGTTTACCTTACATGGCAAAAGGGACTTTGTAGATGGGCTTAAGTGTGCAGCTCTTGAGACAAAGAGATTATTCTGAATTATGCAGGTGAGCCCAAATTAATCACATGAATCCTTAAAAGTGGAGGAGGAAGGCAGAAAACTGGGTCAGAGAGACATGCAATGATTACTTGGCCCACTGTTGCTGCTGACTTTGGAGATGGAGGAAGGGGGCCATAAGCCAGGGAATATGGGCAGCCTCTAGAAGCTGGAAAAAGCCAGAGATCCGAGTCTCTCTTTGCATCTCTGCAAAGGAAGGCAGCCTCACTGAAGCCTCCCATGTTGGACTTCTGACGTACAGAGTTCTAACATAAGAAATTTGTGTTGTTTTAAGCCTCTAGGTTTGTGTTAATTTGTTATATCAGGCCAGGCGCAGTGGCTCACGCCTGTAATCCTAGCGCTCTGGGAGGCCGAGGCGGGTGGATCGTTTGAGCTCAGGAGTTCGAGACCAGCCTGAGCAAGAGTGAGACCCTGTCTCTACTAAAAATAGAAAGAAATTATCTGGACAGCTAAAAATATATATAGAAAAATTAGCCAGGCATGGTGGCGCATGCCTGTAGTCCCAGCTACTCAGGAGGCTGAGGCATGAGGATTGCTTGAGCCCAGGAGTTTGAGGTTGCTGTGAGCTAGGCTGATGCCATGGCACTCTAGCCCTGGCAAAAAAGCAAAACTTTGTTTCAAAAAAAAAAAAAATTTGTTATATCAGCATAGAAAACTAGTACAATGCCCCTAGCCCTGGGTAGAATTGAAGAGTTCATACATTCGCACCCCCACTGTATCCCACGTAGACGTCTATCAGAGGACCCATTTCCCAGAGGGGTCACTACCATGTTGTGAAAGCTTTTTACCCAATATTTTATTATAAATATTTTCAAACATAAAGTTGAAAGAACTTCACAGCTATCATCCATATACTGCCACCAAAATTCTACCAATAATAATTTACTATAACTTGCTTTATCATATATACATCCATCTACCCATCTAGTTAGGGCCAGGATCAAATATATATGATTCCATATTATTATAAAATAATATAATTAAAATATATTTAATTATAATATAATTATGATATATTATAATATGGTTCTTCATATAAATGGAATCATATAATATGATGTTTTGGTAAGGCTTATTTCATTCAGCATATTGGTTTGTGTTTTGGTTTTTTTTAAGAGACAGCATCTTGCTGTGTTGCCCAGGCTGGACTTGAACTCCTGTCAGACTCAAGGGATCCTCCAACTTTGGCCTCCTAAGTAGCTGGGATGCATATTGTTTTTGAGATTCATCCACGTTGCTGTGTGTCAGTTCCTTCTTAATGTTGAGAAGTATTCCACTTATGAATATAATACAATTTGTTATCTATTCTTCTATTGATGGACACCTAAGCTGTTTCCTATTTGGGGCTATTATAAATAAAGCCACTCTGAACCTTCTTGAGTGAGTCTTTTTGTGGAAATATGTTTTTATTTCTCTTGGGTAAGTATCTAGAAATTTAATTTCTGAATAATTGAATAGATATATGTTTACTTTGAAAGAAACTTCCAGATCTTTTTTTATACATGGATATACCATTTACATTCCCACCAACAATATATGAGAGTTCTCGTTGCTTCACATCCTCACAAATATTTAATGCTGTCAGTCTTTTTAACTGTAGCCATATGGGAAGTGTGTTATATTTTTTGCCCAGTTTTTTTTTAAGATAGGGTCTTGCTCTGTTGCCCTGGCTAGAGTATAGCAGCGTCATCATAGCTCGCTGCAACCTCAAACTCCTGGGCTCAAGTGATCCTCCTATCTAAGTCTACCAAGTAGCTGGGACTACAGGTATGCAACATGACTTCTGGCTAATTTTTATTTTTTGTAGAGACTGGGGTCTCACCGTTGCCCAGGCTGATCTTGAACTCCTGGCCTCAAGTGATCCTCCTCCCTTGGCCTCAAAAGTGCTGGGATTACAGGTGTGAACCACAGTGCCCGGCCTTTTTGACCATTTTTCCTATTGGGTTTTTGTTCTTTTTGCCTCTTGAGTTTTAAGAGTTTTTAATATTTTCAAGATATTAGCTCTTTATCTGTGATATACACTCTAAATATTTTATCTTTGTATTTGACTCTCATTGTTTTATTCCATGAAAGTGTCTTTAAATGTTTTTGTGGTTGAATTTATAATCTTTTAAAATTACATCTGGATGTTGAGTCATAATTAGAAAGCCTCTTCTCACACCTAGGCTTAAAGGAATTCATGTTTTCTTCTAGGACTTACATGGTTTCATTTTTTATGTTTAGATCTTTGATCCATTTGGAGTTTATTCCTGTCTATGGTTCAATTTTATTATTACTTTTAAATGGCTGTCTGGTTCTCTAAACACTATTTCTGGAAAGGTCCATCTTTGTGTCAACTATCTGAGATGTCACTGTTATCATATATGAAATGTACTTGAGTCTATTTCCAAACATCCTATTCTATTAAACTAGAATTAAAGGTTTTACATTTTTATTTTCCAGTTGTTTTTATTTTCCCAACAATGGATTTTTAAAAAATCTGTGTGAGCAAGAAAAATGAAGTTTCAATGTACTAAGAAACAAGAAATCAAGCTGGGTGTGGTGGCTCATGCCTGTAATCCTAGCAAAGGCAGGAGCATTGCTTGAGGCCATGAGCTCAAGACCAGCCTGAGCAAGAGTGAGACCCCCATCTCTACAAAAAATAGAAAAATTATCCAGGCATAGTGGTGCATGCCTGTAGTCCTAGCTACTCAGGAGGCTGAGGCAGGAGGATCACTTGAGCCCAGGAGTTTGAGGTTGCAGTGAGCTATGATGATGCCACTGCACTCCAGCCTGGGCATCAGAGAAAGATCCTGTCTCAAAAAAAAAAGAAAAGAAAAGAAAAGAAAGAATAAAGGAATAAGAATGGTGTTATTCTGCTGGAGTATAGGCTAGAGATCATCTCCAGCTGGATCTAGATATTCCCCCACATACTTGCAAACCTGACATCCAGAGCAAGCTTAACATGTGAACATAGTGCTAAGAATAGTTAGGGACTCTGTTTGAATGCTGTGTATCAGACAGACTGACCCAGGAACCTAAAAAGCCCAATTTCTGATTCTATGCTGCTATTTCCACTTCTAAGGTAAATTTCCTAGGATTGTTCTCTCTCCTCTCTCTTCTGAGGCTTCTACACTAGGAGATTTTTCTGTTTTTTTAACAAGCAACTTTGTTATGTTTCTGGGTAAGAGTTAAAGAAAATAAAGAAGCAAAATGTAATAATCTTAATACAGAAGATGCAGAAGAAGTTAATAGTAAGTGTGAGAGCATTTGTATTTTTGTACTTATTAGTATTTAATTTTTGCATTAATTTATTTAAAAACACTTACTGAGTGTTCTTAATAAATATTTACAGAGTGAAGAAAGTATAGTGAATACACAGTATAAGAAATGATCCATCAACGGCTTACAAAAAGAAATAAGATGTGCAGAAAAATTATAATACAAAATAGCATATATAGGAACCAAGTCTTATGTTTCTTTAATCTTCCGTAGGTTGTCATACAGTAACTTTGATGTAGGTACTCAATACATTTCTGGAAATTTTATCTGCCATCTACGAATATATTGTATTCTATAGAACATATGATGCCCAAATAGCACCACCAGAAAATATTTTTAAGATCATCCCTATCATTATCATAATCATGTCTCTAAAATTATAAAAATCTCTAGCCACAGGATAGTCTGCTTTGCATATTAAGGCAAAAATGTAAGACCTGTTTTGTTTTAATACAACTTGCAGTGGAATACTATAATCACTAGGGTGTGCTGTTAGCATTGCTACCCAGTTAATAACCCGAAAACCACAGAAAGCTCTCCAGTGTTTGAAGTAGCTAATTACTGAACCAGACCGAAAGTCACTGAGTTTTTCCCAGGCTGTTACAGGCACACATCAGGAATCATAACGTCACGTTATCACTTTCTCATTTTAAAATTGTCAGTATACAGGAACACACATACACTGCTGGTGGGACTGCAAACTAGTGCAACCTCTGTGGAAAACAATATGGAGATATCTTAAACAGATACAAGTAGACCTACCATTTGATCCAGCAATCCCATTATTGGGTATCTACCCAAAAGAACAAAAGACATTCTATAATAAAGACATCTGCACCCGAATGTTTATAGCAGCGCAATTCACAATTGTAAAGATGTGAAAACAACCCAAGTGCCCATCAATACATCAGTGGACTAATAAAATGTGGTATATGTATACTATGGAGTACTACTCAGCTATAAGAAACAATGGTGATATAGCATCTCTGGTATTTTCCTGTATAGAGCTGGAACCCATTCTACTAAGTGAAGTATCCCAAGAATGGAAAAACAAGCACCACATGTACTCACCATGAAATTGGTTTCACTGATCATCAACTAAGAGCACATTTAGGAATAACATTAATCGGGTGTTGGGTAGATATGGGGGGGTGGAGGGAATGGGTGTATACATACATAGTTAGTGCAATGTGCACCGTCTGGTGGATGGACACGCTTGAAGCTCTGATTAGGGGGAGAGGGGGCAAGGGCAGTATACGTAATGTAAACTTTTGTACCCCCATAATATGCTAAAATAAAAAAATTATAAAAAAATAAAATAAAACACACAAAAAAATAAAAAAATAAAATTGTCAGTATGTAACATACAACAATATTATATTAATGGATGACCTTGCAACAAAAAGGAAACCTAAAAGACTGAGCAAATATGTATAGAGTTCACTCTTCTAATAAAACTTGCAAAAAATTAACTGTTAACATAAATGGTAAAATTATTCTGTGTTTCACAAAAGGCATAAATGAGAAGCATATCAAGAAATAACTATAATGAGAATCACTTTTAAAAATGCAAACTATTTTAGTTTCTCTTCTCACTTTACTAGTTCTAATCAATATCAATATTCCCTGATATTATGGTCTATTTTAATCATCATCAAACACAAATTGGTATTCAATAGGTGAAAAGACTACAAACTCATATTCCCAAAATTGAGGTTACCTTGCCCAAACCCAAACACAGTTTTCTCTTACCTAATTCTTTTTGCTTGAGATTTCTTTAGTTAGAAATAAAGGCTGTCACTAAAAAAATAAAGAGCAAAGTTTCAAAAACACAAACACTTGATTGAGGTAGTTAATATATTGGGTGTGAATGTATTTCTGTCAAAATCAAAATACAGCTGACACTGGCTTAAAGGAATCATGCTCTCAACGCACGCTAAGGATTTGGCCTGCAGGCTATGGCTTACTGATCCCTGTCTCACAGTATCTGTATATGCTATATTCCTCTATTATAGCCATTATTAGAATATATTGTAATACGATTTGCACGTTTGCTAATCATTGCATTGTGAAATCCTTAAGCACAGGACTGAGTTTATTCACATCTTTTTTCCAGTGCATAGCAGAGTGGTTAGCATTAGTAGTCCTTACAAAAATTTGTTTATAGGATAGGATGTGGGAATCTTAGCAGGAGAAAGGAAGAAATAAAAGGAAAAAAAAGAATAAAAAATTTGTTTATAGGGATTTTGTTTGTGCATTAAGTAATGTTCAAATAGAAACTGGTTTAATGAAAAATTTAAAAACAAAGCTGTTTGCTGGTTTGTGGAAGTACTTGAGCACCAGTCCACTACTGAGTTTCATGCTTTAGAGTACTGTGCACAGAGTTTTTAAAAACAGCTTTATGGAGGTATAATTAACATACCATACAATTCACCCATTTCAAGTGTACAATTCTGAGATTTGTTTTTAAAGAGAGAGATAGTAAGAGAAAAAAAAAGGGCAGGGGTCTCTTTTCTTTGACTTTCATACTGATCCATACTGTGGTGTTGTCCTGATAACAATGTGACTGACGCACATGACCCATCTAGATAATTTCCTGTGTGGATTATGGGAAAAAGGTACAAAATCATGCCTAAAGATGAGTACAGAAGGACACAAATGGGAGAAAAGGAAAAGAAGAAAGAGATTCTTCAGTACGTTATTTATTTCATGCCAGGAGAAAAAATGCTGGTTGAAAGGGGCTTTGTGTCCTGTGTGAGACTTCTTAGTGTAAATCTGAACTTTGCTCATTATCCTTGAATATGCTGTTCTTAGAATCAGAGTCTTGTTTCTTCAGACTTAGTTATCCAGGGCACACATCTCTAGACTTCAGTTATTCCTCTCTCCCTTATTTTCCTAAATTACTGTATTAGTTATCTATTACTACATGACCAATTATCCCAAAAATTAGGGCTTAAAGCAACAGTAAACACATATTATTTCATATAGTTTCTGTGGGTCTAGATTTTGGGAGTGGCTTAGCTGGGTGGTTCTGGCTTGGAGTGTCTCACAAGGTGGTGGTCAAGATGCTCTCTGGGACTTCAGTCATCTGAAGGCTTGACTGGCGCTGGAGGATCCAAGAATGGCTCACTAACATGGATGGCAAGCTGGTGTGGACTATTGGTGTGATGTCTCAGCTCCTTGCCAGGAGACCACTACATGGGGCTGCTAGAGTATCCTTATGATATGACAACTGGCTTCCTTCTAAGTAAGTGACCCAAGAGGGAATAAGGCAGAAGCTGCAATGTCTGTTACTACCTATCCTTGATAGTCACACATCATAATTTCTGGAATATCCTATTGGTTACATAGGTCAGCCTAATTCAGTATGGGAGGGACTACATAGAGGTGAGAATACTAGGAGGTAGGGATCATTGGGGCCCATCTTGAAGGTTGGCTACCACATTTCTTTATGTGTATATATATATATATAATTCAAAAGTATGCATATGTGTGTGTGTGTATATGTGTGTGTCTATATATGTATCAAAGGGGGTCCTGAATTCTGGTACAAGCTCTTGAATAATATATTACCTTGCCATTTGTCCTAATTCAAAAAGTATCTCTGGGAACAGACTAATAATTCTTAAATGGAAAAGACTAGAGAAAAGGGAACACTTTTATTGCTAGGCATAATTTCATGAATTTGGACATTTTTTCCCTATAAACTCCTTTAATTTTTAAGAAAAATATTTACTGAAACCCTAATCTTTTCCTATTCAAATTATGCAATTGGCCATTACTCTGAAGCAAACTATATTCTATTAGACAAAGTAACAGAAAAAGCAACTTGTGGTTTTAATCAGTAGAAAGAAAACAATTTGGCAACTTATTTATGTATGAATAGAACAAGATGAGCTGCATCATCAATTGCCTTTACTGTACATTTTGTCCAGTTTTTTATCCGAGGATCTGGACATGATAGTAGAGGCGCCTGCTGTTTTGTAAAGAATGTCAAGAGGCTGTGGCTTTTCCCGAACAAGAAGAAACAGATTCTATAAGAACACTTCTCAGACTGGATATAGGATTTATATTTAACCTTTCTATATTCTTAATCAGCTTGAATAATAATGTCACTTGAGTGAAGAAAAGGATTTAAAGTAAAAATGAAGCTCCTAATTTATTGCATTTTTTCTGTCTATGGAAAACCCCTGGGAGTCATTGTGATTATTAAGTAGAGAGAGCATTAGACATAGGTTTAAGAGACCTGAGTTTTGGTTTTGTCACTTATTAGTTTGTAGCCTTAGGAAAGTTACTTAACCTTTTAAATTGAGTTTTCCTTCCTGTAAATCGGTGTATAAAAATGAGAGGGGGGCTTAATCTTAAGGTTTGCCTTCATCAAAGAGGCTGACACAATCAACACTAAATACAAATTTATCCTACACAGACTCGATGATCTGCCCTCCTCACTCTTCTTTGAAAGTCTTTGAGCAACTCTCCCATACTCTTGCTTAGAACCCCATACTGGTCTGCACCGGGCTGCTCATTGCATCTTAAGCTGGAGGTGTTTCAAAAAGGGAATGAAATCTTGTTCATGGTAAGTTGTAAAACCATAAGGAAACTCCAGTCTCCAGGCAGACATTCCTTTATGGAAGTCCTGTCTACTTTCCTCCTCACACCTTTAGGCCCTTTCCCGGTCCCCAAAGGTGCTTAGCTTCACGTTAGGTGGTTCTGGGGACAGCGCCAATTTGCGAGATCCTGGCAGCTTTGGTTCTGAGGAGGTGGATGGACCCCTTAAGGCATGGCAGGGCCTCACGATTTGAGCCCCTCATCGCGACCGCCTCAGTGAGTAATTTCGTATCGTGACAAGGCATTTCCAATTTTATTCCGAAACGCCTAACGTTGGAGTCACAGCCATGCCTCTATAACTAAGTTAGCTGCTGAACTAGAACACCTATGTACGCCAATCACTGGTCCCAGGAGCCCTGCTTCTCTAGACCAGCGCGCAGTTGTCAGGCTGGAACTACGAGGCCCAGAATTCCCGCGCGCATGCGTGCTGCCATTGTGATGCTCCCTTCCCGGTAACTAGCCCTCTCAGGCAAACCTGAAGATAGCGGCAATTCTCCGGTGGGGGGCGGAGACGCTTTCTGCCCGACTCTCCGCCCCCTTCGTGATGGGCAATGGGACTAGCCAACCGACGCTGCGGGCTGGGAAAGCATCCTCCAATCAGCACCTGGAATAGAGAGGTGGGCGTGCGCATTGGCAGGGCAGGTGGGCTAGGCTGTGCCGGGTTGCGAAGGGGGAGACTAACGTCGGGTCGGGTCAGCGGGCGCTGCAGTAGTCGCCGCAGCGGCGATGGGAGCGGTGGGGACAAGGAGGCGGCGGCGGCGGCAGGAGGGGGAGCAGGGGCTGACACAAGAGCAGCGGCTGGGGGGAGCCAGCAGCAGCAGTAACAGCAGCAGCCGCCGCCGCCGCCAGTAAACGCGGACGGTACCAGAGGGAACTACCCAGCCGGCCGGCCCTCGAAGCCGAGCTCGGGTCCCGCCGCAGTTCGCGGCGGGGGATGGGCAGGCGGTGGGCAGTCCCGCCTGCTGAGGGTTGACCCCTGCCGGTCCGGGCCCTGAGCTGGACCTGAGCGCTCCGCCCGAAATCCCTGCGTCCGCCACGGCCCAGGTAGGACACACCCCCCACCCCCCGCACCCCTAGGCGCCGCCCTCCCCCAATCCTGACCCCTTCCTCTGGCCGCACCCCTCGCCGAGTGACCGCCCCTGGTGAGGAGGGGAGGGGTACCGGAGACTCCTAGGTCGCTGCCCATGCTCTGGGCTCTTGCCAGACCCAGTCACTGTCCACCTCGGAGGCTGTTCTGATTCAGCCCCGTTTTCCCCGAAGCTTTGGGTATCTTCACTGAACTTGGAGGGTCACGAAGCTTCTTTCTGTTCCTCTCTCTGTGGGTGACCCACATAGCACTTGTACTTATGCCGCTTCTGGTACCAGGACCAAACACAGAGGATCTTAGGAAATAGGAGCGCTTCTTTCTCACCCCACCTCCCCAACTATATTAGAAGGGGGCATGGAACTGTATAGAATCTATTTGCTCTGTTGTAACGACAATTAAGGCCATGACTTTTTTTACTTAGGGTGCTGCAGTAATGACCTGAGGGATTTGCTCGTCGTGTGCTTTGACGAAGATAATGTTGACACCCTGGGATGTTGTGGGAGGGACAAAAGACTCCACATACATATACTGTTAAATCAGAGAAGTAAATAATCCGTTGGGATGCTAATACTTTATCCTACAATGAAGTTAATTTTGTTTCAGTCTTGGCTGCAGTGGAGGTAAAAATGACATTGAGTTGTACTTTGCTTTCAATTAAAGTTGATAGGTGGCAGCAATCCTGATATTAACTCTTCTCTTCCCCAGCTTTAAAAGTTGCTTTCTTTCTACATTAAAGAGGACAGTTTTATAATAACCTGTGTATAGTGTAAAGATGTTTTGTTATTCAATAGAAATTGAATTTCTGTGTGTGTAGGAGGGTCATGTTATGAATAAGCACATGTACACACACAGGAGGATCCACTCTGTGTTTTGTCAGTGTTTGATTCTGAGCCATTAATCGTAGTTATATTGATATCTAAACACCGATTTGCCAGGATAGACCACAAAGATGTGTCTGCTGTTTACTTTGGGCTAAAAAGAATATAATAACGTTTATTTTGAGAGGGGGAAGAAAGTGTAATTTTAGAGTATTGAGGGAATTGAATGCTATGCGTTGCTTTCCTTCTTTCCTTTTTTTTTTTAATAAAGAAGCAGTAATGACAAATATAGCTTAATGTGACTAATCTTGAAGAATTTGTTTTAATTCTAAAAATTTTTCAAGTAAGTATGGAGACTTGGATAGTATATTGTGATCTATTCAAACTGAAAACATACTGAAAAGAATCTTTAATTTAGAAGCCTATGCTTTCCTGTATGATACGTTTTATCAAGACACTAAAAGGGATGTTTGAACATGGTTATAAAGGAAAGTTTCTCTAACATTTTTCCTTTATGATAAAATGTTAGGAAATACATTTTCCTCTTTCAGTGTTAGACATGTAAAAGAAATTAAAATTCATAGTTTTGTTTTTACATATATAATACCAAATTGAAACAAATTTGACCATTGGTAGGGGGCTGACTTGAGAATAATATATCTTGCTCATTATCTTGTACTATAGTTAAGACAAAATTTAGAGAATTCTCTATTATATTATACGTGACATCAGACTTTTGTGTCTTCTTTTGACTTTCTTTTAAATATTGATTATTTTAATACCTCAAGAAATCTTCATGAAGTTAGAGCTCATTTGCTTTAGCAAATTGAGCTCAATTATGTAGGGCTTCAAATATCTTTAAATGTAATGTTAGAAGTGATGTTTGTATAATTTAGACAATTTTCAAGAATATTTTACATCTAAAATGTGTGCTAAAAAATGTGACAGCAATAGGTTGTTGATTTTTCAAAGTAATGAATATTACAAAGTTGAGTTAGCTGTGATCATGGAATTTAAATTTTACTTTGATTGGGGGGGCAGGCAATTCTTTATACGCTTTAAAGCTTTAAAAAGTAATATATATGCAATTTGGGAGGCCAAGTCAGGAGCATCACTTGAGGCCAGGAGTTTGAGAATAGCCTGGGCAACACAGCGAGACCCAGTCTCTGCAAAAAATTTGAAAATTTGCTGGGCATGGTGACGTGCACCTGTAGTCCCAGCTACTCAGGAGGCTGAGGTGAGAGGATTGCTTGAGCCCAGGAGTTCAAGGCTGCAGTGAGCTGTGATTGTGTCACTGCCCTCCAGCCTGGTAACAGAGCAAAACCCTGTCTCTAAGAAAAGAAAAAAAAAAAAGAATATATACAGATGACAACTTGATTGCAATCCATGAGAGACCCTAAGCTGAAACCACCCTGCTAAGACACTTTCAGATTCTAATTCTTAGAAACTGTGTGAGATATAATAGATGTTTGTTTAAAAACATTTATAATAAGGGAAAGTATTTAATGACCATATTGAACCAGTGGGGGCTGTGTTGACCAGCAAAATGAAATAGCTTTGAGAATTAATAGAAAATATAGCTTCCTTCCTTCCCCACTTAAAAAAATGTTTCCTAGGGCCGGGCGCAGTGGCTCACACCTGTAATCCTAGCCCTCTGGGAGGCCGAGGCGGGTGGACCTCTCGAGGTCAAGAGTTCGAGCCCAGCCTGAGCAAGAGCGCGACCCTGTCTCTACTAAAAATAGAAAGAAATTATCTGGCCAACTAAAATTATATATAGAAAAAAATTAGCCGGGCATGGTGGCACATGCCTATAGTCCCAGCTACTCGGGAGGCTGAGGCAGTAGGATCGCTTAAACCCAGGAGTTTGAGGTTGCTGTGAGCTAGGCTGACGCCCTGGCACTCTAGCTCGGGCAACAAAGTGAGACTCTGTCTCATAAAAAAAAAAAAAAAAAAAATTTCCTATAAGAAAAATAACTTCTATCTATCATTTATAGATATGTGGGAAATCATTTTGAGGGCATGTTACTCAAAATTGTTCTAGTTTTTTTTTTTTTTGCTCTTTTTGAAGTTTTGAGAAATAAAATATCGCTGGAACTATTTCTGTTTTATTAGTAATATTGCAGGATATCTTCAATATTTATAGATACTTGAAATTAAACACATTTGATATAGTTTTACTTCCTTGTCATCTGTTTTTTGTCATCTAGAATATTGTAACAATAGTGATGGTAGTGGGAGTTTTTTTTCCAGGCTTCAGTGGGTAGAGCCTTTTGTGCTGAAAATACTGAGTGCTTTCGGGTTAAATATCACACTTCTATATTTGGTAAGAGCCTTTAAGTTCATGTGAAAAAGTGGAGTTTTTTTAGAACTAAATATTAAGCATAAGGACAACACGTATTATCACTCAAAACAATTTCTACATCATTAAAATCTGGTGATCCTTGATTATAGGTTTAAAATACAGATTGAAATAATATGATTTACCTAATATGAATGTCAGTTTTGCCAGAAAATTTCATCTTTTTAAGCAGGGGATTTTAAAAGTTTTTTATTTTTATTTTTTGCTTAAGCAGGTGATTCATAAGCAGACTTTTTAGTATATTTTCATTTGTGTTATATGACTTTTAAGTTAAACATTATTCTCTTTGTGGTTATTATTTTATATACCTTGATACTTAATTGAACATATATAGTACTTAAGAACATTTGTGAACATTTTGACTTATTTCCTATGATTTTTTTTTTTACATTTGTATATAAGATCCTTGATATTTTGGGATGTTCATAGTTGTTTTTTAATTGTATTATAAGAATTTTTTTTCACTTCAATTAGGGTAAAGCTTCCCAAGGTAAAAAAAATTGAGTGTTCTTTAAAAACAATCTGAGATGCAACAGTGTCCTCCTTAAGAGTGGGAAGTAGTAAGTAACTTCTTGGCTCCCTTTGGTCAGCTATCAAGATTTAACCTAACGTGTTTTAAGAATTGTCACTTTTTTTTTTAACATTAACATTTTTATTGAAAATAAGAATCAGTATTTTTCATTGTTTGAGAAAATTTACGTGCCATTATATCTTTTTTTTACCAAAGTGCTTTTATGATTAATATTTTATACTTGTCCTTTTTCTTTCTGCAGAGTTTAAAAGTACTTGCCTTTAAAAAAAATGAAGTTGTATTGTTTCCTTTATCTTGTTCTGGCCATATGATATCTAAATAGTGTATTTTGTTAATATTTGTCTGACATTTAGTTTTCCACGTGTTGTATGTTGTGAACTAAGTTCATATAGTCTTTTTTTTTTCTTGATCCACTAAGTGCCTCAGTTTCTAAAATATCTTAATATGGTTTTAAAAACATTTTTTCAGTGACCAATAAGGCAAATATGAGAGGGAAGAAAATAAGAAAAAATGAATAATTAAGAGAAAAATGTGAGCCTTGCTTCTCATGCAATTCGGTTTTAAAAAAATCATGTGAGGCCGGGTGCGGTGGCTCACGCCTGTAATCCTAGCACTCTGGGAGGCCGAGGCGGGTGGATAGCTCGAAGTCAGGAGTTCGAGACCAACCTGAGCAAGAGCGAGACCCCGTCTACTAAAAATAGAAAGAAGTTATATGGACATCTAAAAATATATATAGAAAAAAATTAGCCGGACATGGTGGCACATGCCTGTAGTCCCAGCTACTCGGGAGGCTGAGGCAGAAGGATTGCTTGAGCCCAGGAGTTTGAGGTTGCTGTGAGCTAGGCTGACGCCACAGCACTCTAGCCAGGGTGACAGAGCGAGATTCTGTTTCAAAAAAAAAAAGATCATGTGAAAGCTAAATTATATGGTAGATAGGAAACTAGATTAGGACTTCATTTCTACTGGACTTCCTTAGTACTTAAAAAATTCAGCATATCCAAGACAAAAGTCAGTCTTCTTTTGAACTCTTTAATTCTTATAAATAAAGGCATCACCGAGCCCAAGCTCAAAGTCGCCCAAGCTCAAAAATTTCAATATATTTTTTTTTTTTTTTGCTCCCTGTCTCTCCTGGTTCTACTTGCACAAAACCTCTGCTTTCTCATTTCTACTGCTGCTGACTTAATTCAGCCTCTTTGGACCTTTGCACCTCCACCTGAGGAGGATAAATTCCAAGACCTCCAGTGGATCCCTGAAACCTCAGATAGTACCAAACCCTATATATACTATGTTTTTTTATACATACATACCTATGATAAAGTTTAATTTATAAATTAGGCACAGTAAGAGATTAACGACAACTAATAATAAAATAGAACAATTATAACAATATGCCAGCCTCACTACTCTTATACTTTGAGGCCATTACTAAGTAAAGTAAGAGTTACTTGAACATAAACACTGTAATCCTGAGACAGTCAATCTGATAACCAATCTGATAGATAACCCAGAGGGTTACTAAGGGACTAATGGTTGGGTAGCATATATACTGCATAAATACACTGGACAAACGGATGATTTACTCCCAGGTGGGACAGTTTGAGATTTCATCACCATAATCAGAATGGCAAACAATTGAAAACTTATGAATTGCTTATTCTGGAATTTTCCATGTGATATTTGTGGACCATGGTTGACTGTGGATAACTGAAACTGTGGAAAATGAAACCTTGGGTGAGGGGGGACTGCTGTATTGCAGTAGCCTCATTCATTCATTCATTCATTCATTAAATACTTCTTAAGCAACTACCATATTACTGAGCTAAGGGTTAGAGATTCAGCAATGAAGACAAATAATCTCCTCACTTTTGGAGCTTACAAATAGTAGAAGCAGATATTTGTAGAATAAGGAATTACAAGTGTTCCAAGTATTATGAAGAGAAAATGCAGACGTGAGCATTTAATAGACAGACCTAATAGTAGGGTGGTGGGTTCAGGGAAGAAGTTTCTGTTTTATTAACCACAGTTTAGTCTACATAATCCGTGAGAGTCAGAGGTTAGTGAATATACTGTAGCTGTAAGTAGTTAAATAATTAAAAAGAAATGTTTTTAAATAAAAATTAATTAAAATTGAATGTTCACACAACCCCTGAAATAAGGTTTAGACAAGTCCTTTCAGCATACCAGAACACTTTGAAAAGTTTTGTCCTAAAGAGCCCACCAATATAGGTTTCTACTTTAGGTTCTCCCACGCTTCTGTTGCTCAAGAGTTCCTTTGTTGTTTCACACTCCGTTTGAACCCTCAGAAGTT
Source organism: Lemur catta (assembly GCF_020740605.2). Classification (NCBI taxonomy): domain Eukaryota; kingdom Metazoa; phylum Chordata; class Mammalia; order Primates; family Lemuridae; genus Lemur; species Lemur catta. The sequence goes on along the minus strand of NC_059128.1, from coordinate 77,244,927 downwards.
AAGACTAGGTATTACCAGTAGCCAGAGCATCTGTATATGGCTATAAGGAAGAGGTGATCTAGATAAGTAGTTACAGTGTCCCTGCAGCTAGGGTCTAGTAGCTTATAGGTGATTCATTAAATGTATAAGTAATTGGGATATAATTTAAATATCTTTGTAAGCTTAAAAAATAGATTCATAAATCAGGAAAAAATATACCTTATACCTTGGCACTTAATTTTTGGTTTAGAAAATAAGGTTACTATAACTACTACCTCTTAGATTGATAAATTCTTGCTAAACAAATGAATATAAATTATTAATTATGTATCAAGATAAGGTTTGAATCTATTCTTATCTCTACTATAACATCATTGGATTATAGATTACTTAATCTCTTTGTCGCAGTTTTGCTATTTTTAAAAAGGGAATTTAATATACTTAAAATCTTATTAGAATGAAGAGCTTTACAGAGAAGGTTCTGTAGGGATTTTTTTTCCTTTGTCTTAGTGGGAGGATTATGGACATAATGCTTTTTTTGGTTGATTTGGCTATAGTAGGTTTTACCGGAGGAATGATTTCATTTAGTGTTTTCCTTACAATCTGGCCGTATAAGTTACACTGCGTTCTATAAGGGAAGAATTTGTTTATGTGTTGTTAGTTTTGTAGCCAGGGAGAGGCAAACTAGGTTGTTTACACTTTCATTCTGTTGTCAGTAATTGTAACTATGCTAATTTATAAAGTTTCTCTTCATTTTTAATGGATATTTTACTTTCTTGGGCATATTTATTGAGAGATTACATGCTGTCAGAAGTATAATTTACCTCCTGTTAAAGTTTTTAAGGAACAGTTGAAGTGTGAGTGATGATTAAATTTTCTTTCTCTTCTTTTGCTGTCAGCAGATAGGGTTATTCACAAATCTTCATGTCTTTTTATTAACTCTTCAGAGGGGCTCTTGCTAAGACCTGTTGGGTAAAAACAAAAACAAAATCCTGTTGGGTTTATCCTATTCTCAAAACTTATTTCTGTTGCTTACATTAGTATACTAGATGCTTTGAAAAACTTAGCTTGTGTGTAGTCTTTGTAAACTTGTATCTACAACTCATCTTGTTTTATTTTAAAACAGAACAATTTAGATAATTTTTTATAATGTGAAAAATATATTATTTTGACATTTGAGATGCGATATAGCCACTGTGCATCTCACTACACTTTGATGTATTTTTGAAATATAAATCAGGTTTTCTAAATACTATTTACATAAACAGATCATGATTGCTTTGAAAACATCTGATTTTTTACTTTACTAATAGGGGGTATATGGTATATTTATAGTTTTCATCAAATTTGGGAAAACTTCAGACTTTTCTTCTTTTTTGCAGCATGGAATCTCTCTGGACACAATAAATGTATCTAGAAAGCAAAATATCTATTAAAAGTAGAGAGAAACTTTCCAAGACTGCATAGTCACAGTAACTGACAACAGAATTAAAAGTATAAACAATGTCCTTGTTCCTTCCTTCTGGGACTCCATTTACATGTACGGTAGGCCGTTTGATGTTACCCTACAGTTCTCTGGTGCTTTGTTCGTTTGGTTTCTGTCTTTTTCTCTGTGTGTTTCATTTTGGATAGTTTCTTCGTCCATATTTTCAAGTTCACTAATCTTTTCTTTCACATTGGTTAATCTGGTGTTAATCCCATCCAGTATATATTTTTTCCATTGTATTTTTCATCTCAACTACATACTTTTCATGTTTAGAAGTTCAGTTTTTTGTATTTTACATTTCTTTCCTTAACATGCTTATGCTTTTCTCTACTTTTTTGAATATATTGAATATATTTATGATGGCTGTTTTAAAGGGCTTGTCTACCAATTTTATCATCTGTACTTTTTCTACGTCTGGTTGGTATTTCTCCTGGTAATTTTTGATTGGCTGCCAAAAAATTGTGATTTTACATTGTTATGTGTTTGATTTTTTTTTTTTGGCATTCCTTTAAATGTTTAGAATTTGTTCTGAGATACAGTTAAGTTATTTGAAAATAGTTTGATGCATGCAAGACCCTGGGTGTGTGTAGGTCTTTTTCACTCTGACTGTTGAGTATATAAACTATTTACAGCCCTGTGTGAACATCAAGGATTATTCTGCTTACCCATTTCCAGTGGTTCTTTCCCTGGCCTTGACCACTTCCTCACACATATGCACTGATAACTACTCAGGTGAAGTCTCAAAGGGAACCTCTGTAAATCTTCAGAGCTTGCCCTCTGTTAAGCTTTCTCCTCTCCAGTGTTCTGCCCTGCAAACTTTAGCCTCTTTGGCCTCCCAAACCTCTCAACTCTGTCTCCTCAACTCATTGAGACCTCTGGACTTTGTTTTGGTTCTCTGTTCCTGTGCTGCTGTATGGAAACTCTCCAGGCAGTTAGGTGGGATAATCATAGAGTTCACTTCATTTATTTCACTTCTCTCATGGATTCCTGTCTTGTTCTGCCTGTTGTCTAGTGTCTGCAATCCATTGTTTCATATATTTCATCTGTTTTTCTAGTTGTTTAAGGTGAAAAGGTAAATCTGGTTCCTGCTACTCTGTTGTGGCCAGGAGCTGAAGTGATCTGGTGGGTGTATTTAAATCTCAAACAAAGAAGACTCATGTTTCACACATCCTGTCACTAGAAATATATATATTATGTTTATGCACAAATACAGGTTCAAATATATTTTCCTTACCTTTAGGTATGTCATAGCTCTTTTGATGATTAATTCTAGCACTGTGCCTATTGAGATGAAAATCATAAGTAAAAATAATTTTCTTATATTTTTCTGTTGAAGAGCAGAATTTGTATTAATACAGACTATATATGGCTCTTATAAAACCATATGTATCTGTTTAGCAAATTATCTAGCTTCTACCCCAAATGTAGGAGAAGTTTATTACTTCAACTCATCTGGATAATAGTAATAGTCTTCTAACTGAACTTCCTTTCCACTTACATTATATCATCCTCTTGCTCTGAAGTCCTTCAATGGCACCCTCTTGCCTACTGAAACAGAGTGAAGTCCATCCTCTTTGTAGCCTGGTTTTTTACAGTCTGAACTCAGTTTACCTTTTAGGTCTATGTATTCTTTCTCCCAATAAGCACTCTTCCATTTAGACTAATTTAATCTTTCATTTTCCATGCATTTGTATGTTACATTTGTATTTCCTCTTCTGTGCCTTTGCTTACCTCAGTCAGTTACATTATGCCTTGAAACAAACCACCCCATAATTTAGAGCCTAAAACAATAATCATTTAGTAGTTAATCATTCTGTGGGTTGGCAGTTTGGACTCAGCTGAGTAGTTTGTCTTTTGGTCTTATTTGTACTCACTTACATGAGGTGGTCTGCTAGCTTGAGTTTCTTCTCATGAGTCTGGGTTCCAAAAGGCAAGTTCAGTTTCTTCTCATGAGTCTGGGTTCCAAAAGGCAAGTTCAGTTTCAAGTCCCTGGGTCATGTTCACTAATGTTCATTGGCCAAAACAAGTCACATGGCCAACTCCAGTCCTGTTGCAGAGATGGAGTTAGAAACAATCTACTTCTTGATGGGAGATACAGCAAGGTCACATTGCAAAGGGATGTGCGTACAGGAATGGGAGAAATGTGTGGCTATTTTTCCTTCCTTCTTTCTTTTTTTTTTGTGACAAGGTCTCACTCTGTGCCTGGGCTAGAGTGCAGTGTTGTCATCATGGCTCACTACAACCTTGAATTCCTGGGCTCAAGTGATCCTCCTGCTTCAACCTCCCAAGTAGCTGGGATTACAGGTGCATGCCACAACGTCTGGCTAGTTTTTTTAGGTTTTTTGTAGAGATGGGGATCTCTCTTGCCCAGGCTGATCTCTAACTCCTGGCCTCCAGCGATCCTCCCGCCTTGGCCTCTCAAAATGCTGGGATTACAGGTGTAAGCCACCATGCTCAGTCGGCTATTTTTCAACCTACCAAACCTCTTCTGTGACTCCTATCCACCTATTCTAAGACACTTTCCATGATGATCCTCCAGGGGTCGGGAACCTGCGGCCTTAAGGCCACATGTGGTCTTTTAGGTCCTTAAGTGTAGCCTTTTGACTGAATCCAAATTTTACAGAACAAATTTGTGTAAAAAGACTCATATTGTATATATCCTTTTGTCTTACCTGATGTTTTTCAATTTTGTTTATAAAATTCATTCATGTATTTCAGTGTGGCAGTAGTTTCTTCATTTTCATTTTAGTATAATTTTTGTGGTAGGTAGAGTAATGGCCCCCAAAGATGTTTACATCCTAATCCCAGAAATCTGTGAGTATGTTAATTTACGTGGCAGAAGGGATTTTGCTGATATGATTAAATTAAGACTCTTGGGAGGGGAAGATTGTCTTGATTATCCAGGTGTGGATCCAGTATAAACACAAAGGTCCTTATAAGAGGGAGGCATATATATTTTGTGAAGAGAGAAATAAGGAGATATGATAATAGAAACAAGGGTCAGAGAGATTTGAAGATGCTGTACAACTAACTTTGAAGATGGAGGCTGGAGCCATGAGCCAAAGAATTCAGGCAAGCCGTGCCGGTGGTGTGTGTAGTCCCAGCTACTCAGGAGGCTGAGTCAGGAGGATTGCTTGAGCCCAGGAATTTAAGGCTGTAGTGCACTATGATTGTGCCTGTGAATAGTCATTGCACTCCTCCAGCCTGGCAACATGGTAAGACCCCGTCTATTTAAAAAAAAAAAAAAGAATTCAACAGCTTCTAGAAGCTGGAGAAGGCAAGGAAATGAATTCTCCGCAGAGTCACTAGAAGGAACATACCCCTGCATACACCTTGTTTTTGGCATTAATGGACAGTGTGACTGAACATTCTTGTACCTGTTTCCTGGTGCACATGGGAGAAGAGTATTTCTAGGATATATACCTAGGAAAACAGTTACGGGGTCATAGGGTATGCATATCTTTAGCTTTACTTTATAATGCAAACTATTTTCAAAGTACCTTCCCACTAGCAGTGTACAAGAATCCTCACTTTTTATTCTTTAATTATTTCTTCTTTGATATTAGCTATGATAATACTTCCTTTATGTAGGTGGATACTCAAAATTTACTTCAAGTCAAAACACTATACTTTTTCCAATCTAGAAATAATAGGTGGCATTGGTTCATTTTATTCCCTTTTTTTCAAGTAATTTTTTATTAACTTTAAAAGCAAAATTATAACAATGTAAATGCTGTAATTTAATTTGTAATAGTATTAATATTTGTAGGGTAATAATTTTCTCTTACTATGAAAAATATTTTTATATGAATGTAATAAGTGGTAGTTGTATAATAGGTTTCAATTCTGGGCCTCCATGCAAATATGACCTTTCATCAATATTCAAACAGCAAACAGACTGTTTTGAACAGTAATATATTTGTGAATGTGACTGTTTCTCCTTATTTTGGTTAAGAAACATTCAAAATATATAAGTAATAAGTAATGACTATCATTTATTGAGCAGAATGTGCCAGGCATTGTGATAAACACTTGGCATATATCATGTATTAGCACTTTTAATTCTTAGCCATTGCTGTTATCCCCTTTTTTTTTAATAGATGAGGAAGTTGAGGTGCAGAGAAGTTAAGTAATGAGCCTAACAGCCAGGATTTGAATCTAGGTACAGTACTCTGGTCTTATTCTCTATTTTGTGAAGAATCCCTGGAGTTAGAAGACAATAAACTTATTGTAGTGTTATGTTAATTTGTCAAATAATGCTCCTCTGGGGAGTTCTCTTCATTAAGTTTTGTTTGGTCTAGTTTATGTTTTTTGAAGTTCTCATATAATTTTTTTTTTTTTTTTGAGACAGAGTCTCACTTTGTTGCCCCGGCTAGAGTGAGTGCCGTGGCATCAGCCTAGCTCACAGCAACCTCAGACTCCTGGGCTTAAGCGATCCTACTGCCTCAGCCTCCCGAGTAGCTGGGACTACAGGCATGAGCCACCATGCCCGGCTAATTTTTTTGTATATATATATTTTTAGTTGGCCAGATAATTTCTTTCTATTTTTAGTAGAGACGGGGTCTCACTCTTGCTCAGGCTGGTCTCGAACTCCTGACCTCGAGCGATCCACCCGCCTCGGCCTCCCAGAGCTAGGATTACAGGCGTGAGCCACCGCGCCCGGCCTCATATAATTTTTTAAACATTTTCCTATGTGCCTCTTATTTTTGTTCTCCCTTTATTTCTCTGTTTTCCTCTTATCTTTCTGTTATATTTGTATATGTGAATTCTATATAGAGACTCACATATATTTGTATATGTGAATCTATAAATTACATACAGTTAGATGTCTCATTTTGAGCCTATTAATTAACTTTACCAAGTATCTATTGATTAACTGCAAAGTTCAGTACTTGGTTATGACAGAGGATATAATGCTTATGGTATGGTCTTCAAGGAATTTGTAATGCAGAGGATTGTCAGTGTTTACTTACTAATTTTTTGGCTATTTTTTTCCTTGATCTCTTTCTATGTAGCAAGTATTTCAAATGATTTTTCACCACTCTATTTTAAATCTACAAGTTGAATCTCCATTTAGTGCATTCTGTCCATATGTTGATTGATCTTCATTGGGTCTGTTTTGGCAGTACCTCCAGATTTAGCATTATTGTCAGAATTCTTTGGCATGCTGTTTACTTCCTATTTTAGGTCATTAGGAATATTGCCAAGGAGAAATATATTTAATTTTTCTCTTGCAGTATCAAGTTTTCTTGCACCAAGACTGTTTATTATTAAGTTATTAGTCTTACTGAAGAAATGAATCTAAAATAATTATTGACAATATTGGTATTGCAGCCAAGTTACATTAATTTTTCAGATAGAATCCATAATGTAGAATCAAAAAGGAACTATGTGGTCATGCATAACTTTGAGAAACTATTGTTCCATACTAATGAAGGCTGGTGTATGACAAATTTATCTATTGCTGCTTAACAAATTACTCAAAACTTAAGTGTTTTAAAACAACAACCACACCCAGCCCTTTGTCATTTTTTAATCAGATGGTTATTTTGTTATATAATTTTAGCAGTTCTTTATATATTTTGGATGTTAACTCCTTATCAGATATATGATTTGCAAGTATTTTCTCCCATTCTTGGCTTGCTTTTCTACTCTGTTGATAGTGTTGATGTACAAAAGTTTTTATTTATTTTTTTAATTTTATTTTTTAAAGATGAGGTCTTGCTTTTTTGCCTAGGCTAGACTTGAATTCCTGGGCTCAAGTAATCTTCCTGCCTCAGCCTCCCAGGTAGCTGGGACTGCAGGTACCTGCCATTACGCCTGGCCTAAAGTTTTTAATTTTGATGAAGTCCAATTAATTTTTCTTTTGATTTGTTTTGGTGCCATATCCAAGAAATTATTACCAAATCCAATGTCAGAAAACTTTCCCCCCTGTGTTTTCCTTTAAGAGTTTTATGGTTTTACCTCTTATGTTTAGTTCCTTGATTCATTTTGAGTGCATTTTTGTATGTGGTATAAGGTTAGGATCCAGCTTCATTCTTTTGCATGTAGATATTCGGTTTTCCCAACAACATTTGTTGAAAAGACTATGCTTTTCCTATTGAATGGTCTTAGCTCCCTTGTTGAAAATCATTTGACCATGTGTGTGACAGGTAAACATTTTAACTTTTAAAAATAGCTTTCATCCTAATTGCAAAAATACGTGTTTGCTGTAGTGAATTTACAAAAGAGAAATCCCTTGCCACCGCCAGAAAATAATCATACTATAAGCAATAACCACTGTTAATAGTTGATAAATTTCAGTTCAGGTTTTGCTCTGCATAATTTATTTACATGTACACCTTTTTTAATAGAAATGGGATCATACATATGTACTGTTTTTAACTTATATTTTTAATTTAAGACATAAAGAACTTTTCATGTTTGTGTTCTACAAATTGCCTTTTAAATTTAGTTTTTGTTATTAATCAGAGTTAAACATGCACATAATTTTAAAAGTGTGATGGTTATATACAAGTTGTTATAAAAAAAGGACAATCTTCTGGATTCCCCCAAACTCTGCCTCATTTTCCACTCTTTAGGAAATATTCACTTTCAGTACTTTTTGCTGATTCTTTTGATATTTACCTCCATATCTCAAACTAAGATGATTGTATTACTGCTGATTAATTTTTCTGTTTTATTATCTATTGGCTTTCAACTATGGAAGATAAGGATTTAACTTTTTTATTACCCATCTCATTCCTACCCCATATGCACTGTTAGGTCCTTCTGTTTTTCCAATAATGTTATATCTTTACTCTTATTTCTGAGATTTAAAAAAGTATCATTTAGTTCTTATTTTATGAATATGATATCCAGCTCAGGATATCAATGATAGTTTTTTTGAAGTTTTATTCTTATGTAGCCTCTATTTCCTTCTAGTTATTGTTTTATTTTTGTTTGGGGTTTCTGTTTTTCATATTAGATATTTTCTTCAAGTTTGGTAATCTCTGGTTATCTCTTTTTAAGGGTGAAGCTAATTGTAAGCTGTTTGTGTGTGTGAACCACTGCTGATACAGGTTCAGCTTTCTTAGGTTCATTAGATCTGTTACCTCTTACACATCTTTTGTTTGACTTGTAAACTTTTATTGTTGTCATCTCCTCTCCTTTATGGTTTTTTATTGTGAATTTATGCTAAAGAACAATGCCTGGCATATATAGTATGTTCTCATAAATACTTGTTGAATGGATGAATGTCTCCGTTGTCCTTCTAAGACCAAGTAGCCAATCATGGCATCCTCTCTTATCTTAAAGGCTAGAGACCATGACTTACTCATCTTAGTATTTCCCACAGGGTACTCATCAATTATTGAAAGAATGATTGGTAAAAGTTTAGTTAATAGAATTTTTAAATAATGTTTATTCATTCAAATATATACCATAAATCAAGGTTACTGATAGTAAAAAAATTGGTTAAAAGATAGATCACTATTACATAACCTAGATGTGCTCAAACTCTTTGACCTCAGGGCCTCATATCAATCTTAAAAATTATTGAGACCCTAAAGAGTTTTTTTTCCTTTGACAGGGGTTTATATTTATTGATAGTTACTATATTAGAAATTAAAACTGAAAAAAATTTAAGTTTATTGATTTTGTAATAGCAACAATCTTAAATATTTTCCACAACAGAAAAACAAGTTGGTGAGATGGGTGACATTGTTTTATATTTTTTCAAATCTCTTTAATGTCTGGCATAACAGAAGATAGCTGGATTCTCATACTTGCATTTAATCCATTGTAATATGCTAATTTTTTTAATGTATGTGAAGAAAATCTGGCCCCATACAGGTATGCAGCTGGAAAAGGGAGGACTATTTTAATAGCCTTTTCATATAATTGTGGATTTTTTAAATAAATTTTAAAAAACTTTATTTAAAAATTAATATATAGCAAATTGGACCTTTTTGGGTATACAATTCAGTGAGTTCTAACACATGTATACATTTACTTAACTCTCACTACAATCATAATTATAATAGTTTATGTATTCATAATATGTATTCATAATAGCTCCAACACACGCCCAAAACTCCCTCATACTATCCTTTTGTAGTCCCACCCTCACTTCACTTCTAACTATTTGCAACCACTGATCTGTTCTCTGTCACTATAGTTTGTCTTTTTGAGAATGTCATATAAATGTAATCATATAGTATGTAACTTTATGAGACTGCATAATGATGGCAAACATCTTTTCTTCATGTATTTATTTGCAATCAATATATCTTCTTTGCCCATTTTAAAATTGGGTTATTCACGGTGATACGACATCTCTTTGGTTCTCCTGGAGAGAGTTGGAACCCATTATATTAAGTGATGTATCTAAAGGATGGAAAAACAAGCATCACATGTACTCACCAGAAAATTGGTTTCCCTGATCATCACCTAAATGCACATCGGGGAAGGGTACCAATTAGATATCAGACTGAGATGGGGGGTGGGGGGAGGGGATGGGTGTATGCCTACATGATGAGTGTGTTGCGCACCGTCTGGGGAATGGTCATGCTTGAGGGTGCTGACTCGGGGAGGTGGGGGGTGGAGGGAGGGGATGGAGGTATGACTACATGGTGAGTGCCAGGCGCACTGTCTGATGAAGGCTCTGACTCAGGGGGATGGGCAGGACATGGACATTGTATATAACCTGAACTTATTTACCCCCATGATGAGCTGAAATAAAAAAAAAAAAAAAAAAGAAAAGAAAGAAAAAAAAATTGGGTTATTCATTTTCTTACTGTTGAATTTTTCTTTTTTTTCTTTCTTTCTTTTTTTTCGTAGAGGCAAGGTCTGCTATGCTTCCCAGGCTAGTGTTGAACTCTCGGCCTCAAGCAATCCTCTTGCCAATCCTCTGGCCTTGGCCTCCCAAACTGCTGGGATTATTGGCATTAGCCACCACACCTGGTCCTTACTGTTGAATTTTAAAAGTTGTCTTTACATTCAGGACACAAGCCCTTGGTTGATTTTGTGATTTGCAGACATTTTTTCCCAGGCTATAGCTTGTCTTTTCATTCTCTTAACGGTGTCTTTCACAGAATATAGGTTTTGAGTTTTATTGAAGTTCAACTTACCAATTTTTTTCCTTTATGAATTATGCCTTTGGTGTCATGTTCAGAACTTTTTTTAAAATTTACTTTTTAAATTTTAAAGAACTCTTTGAATCACTACAGGTCAAAAATATTTTCTCACTAGTTTTTCTAAAAATTGTATATTTTACATTTAGATCTATGATTCATTTTGAGTTAAGTTTTTTATAAAGTTCAGATGGAGGTTCAATTTTTTACATATGGATATACAGTCGTTCCACACCATTTATTGGAAAGACTATCTTTTCTATATTGAATTGCCTTTGCACCTTTTGTCAAATATCAGTTGGCCCAGAATAGGCAAATTCATAGATACAGAAAGATTAGTGATTGCCAGGGGCTAGGAGAAGGAGGGAGTAGGGAATGACTGCTAATGGGTATGGATTTATTTTTGGGGTGGTGAAAATGTTCTGGGATTAGATAGAGATGATGATTATAAAAATTTGTGAATATACTACAAACCACTGAATTATATAATTTAAAATGGTGAATTTTATGGTGTGTGAGTTATATCTAAATTTTAAAAAGAGCTTAAAAATTGGCCATATTTTTGTGGTTCTGTATCTGAACTCTTTATTCTGCTCATGTATCTATATTTCTGTCCCTTTGCTGATAACTCACTGTTTTGATTACTGTAGCTTTATCTAGTAAGTCTTAAAATCATGTAGTATATTTCGTCCACGTTCATTTTTTTTTCAAGAATATTTTGGATCTCTTTTCATGAAAATTGAGAGAAGAAAGTATTTTGTGTATTTTTTTTGCCTATCCACATAAATTTTATAATTAGCTTGGCTATATAAAACATTCTGCTTGGATTTCAGTTGGAATTGTGTTAAATCTGTCAATCAGTTTGTGGGAGATTTTTTTTCAATAGATGCCTTCTATCAGGTTGAAAAAGTTCTATTCCTAGTTTGCTGAGAATTTATACCATGAATGAATACTGAATATTGTTAAATGCTTTTCCATCAAATGTTAGATCATGTGGTTTTCTTTTTTAGACTGTTAATCTGGTAGACTACATGAATTGGTTTTTGAATATTGAATCAGCCTTGAATCCCAGGATAAGCCATATTGGGTTGTAGTGTTTTATTCTTTTTATGTCTTGCTGGATTCAGTTTGCTAATATTTTTTGAAGGATTTTCATGTCTGTGTTCATGAGGGATAGGGGCTGCTATTTTGTTTTCTGGTATTGTCCTTAACTAGTTTTGATATCAGGTTAATGCTGGACTCATAAAATGAGTTGGGAAGTATTTTCCTCTCTTCTATTTCTGGAAGAGATTGTATAAAATTTGTTTTATTTTTTTCATTAAATGTTTAGTAGACTTTACCATTGAAAAAAATCTAGACCCAGAGATTGTTTGGTTGGAAGGTTTTAAATTATGGGTTCAACTTTAATAGGACTATTAAGGCTATCCTTTTCATCTTGGGTGAATTGTGGTAGTTGGGGTTTTTGAGGATTTAGTCCATTGTTATCTACTTGGTAGGTATGGTGTTGTTCATAATATTTTCTTATTATACATTTAATGTCTGTGGAGTCTATGCTGATAAGCCCTGTTTCAGTCCTATAATAATATTGATAATCTGTGTATTCTCTCTTTTTCTTTTCCCAGTTTTCCTAAAAACTTGTAAATTTAGTGATCTTTACAAAGGACCAGTTTTTAGTTTCATTGATTTTCCTCTATTTTTCTGGTTTTAATTTTATTATTTTTCTTTATTGTTTCTTCACCTTCTGCTTGCTTTGAGTTTAATTTATTCTTTTTCTGGATTTTTAAGGTAGAGGCTTAGAGTATTAATTTGAAACTTTTTCTCATTTTTAATTTGAGTTTTAATGCTGTCATTTCCTCTCTAACCACTGCTTTAGCTACGTCCCACAAATTTTTATATGTTGTATTTTAGTTTTTGTTCAATTCAAAATATTTTCTAATTTTCCTGGAGACTTCCTCTTTAATGATAGATTATTTAGAATAGGAGTTGGCAAACTTTTATTTACAGGTCCAAATAATGAATATGTTAGTCCTGAGTGCCATACAGTCTCTGTTGCAACTACTTAACTCTGCCCTCATAGTGTAAAAGCAGCCATAGACACCATATAAATGAATGGCTTTGTTCCACTCACACGTTAATTTATAAAAATAGGCACCTGACCCTGTTGTTTTTAATTTCCAAGTTTGTTGAGTTTCTTGTTATCTTGCTGTTAATGATTTCTAGCTTAATACCATTATTATCAGAAAACATACTATGTATGATTTCAGTTCTTTTAAATTTGTTAAGATTTGTTTTGTGACCTAGGATATTATATGGTTTCTTGGTGTATGTTCCATGTACACTTGAATATGTATTCTGCTTTTGTTTGGTAGAGTGTTCTATAAATGTCAGTTCCAGTTGGATGGTTGTGTTCTGATTCAGTTCTCTGACATCATCGTGGTGTCCTATCATTGAATTCAATTCTGACATTAACCGCTTAGAGTTAGCGCAAACCCCGAAGGTTACAGGGTTCAGTCCCACAAGGATGCCCCAACTTTATATACCACCCACAAGTCCTGGGTGACCCTAAGCCACCTGAGTTTTGACTTTCTGGGTGCAAATTTGTGGCTTCCCATACTTCCTTAGGTTCAATAATTTGCTAGGGTGACTCACAAAACTAATGAAAGTGCTATACTTAAAATTACCCTTTTATTATAAAGGATACAAGTGAATGTCCAGAGGAAGAGGAATATAGGACAAATTTGTAAGAATCCCAAGCATCTCGTGGGTAGTTGACAGAGAATGCTACCCTCTTGGAACATCAGTATGTTCACCAACCAGGAAGCTCCCTGAGCCTTGTTGTTTAGAGTTTTTGATATCAAGAGTTCATTACAGGCTAGGCACGGTGGCTCACGCCTGTAATCCTAGCACTCTGGGAGGCCGAGGCGGGTGGATTGCTCGAGGTCAGGAGTTCGAGACCAACCTGAGGAAGAGCGAGACCCCATCTCTACTAAAAATAGCAAGAAAATTATATGGACAACTAAAAATATATACAGAAAAAATTAGCTGGGCATGGTGGTGCATGCCTGTAGTCCCAGCTACTCGGGAGGCTGAGGCAGTAGGATCGCTTAAGCCCAGGAGTTTGAGGTTTCTGTGAGCTAGGCTGATGCCATGGTACTCACTCTAGCCCGGGCAACAGAGCGAGACTGTCTCAAAAAAAAACAAAAAAAAAGAGTTCATTACATAAGCATGATTTATTATATCATTGGCCACATGATTGAACTCAATCTCCAGCCCATCTCTTCCTGGAGGTGGAGAAGTGAGGATGATAGTTCTAGCCCTCTAATGATGTGCTTTCAGGTGACAGCCCCTATCCTGAAGCTTGGAGTCACTTCATTGGCATAACGGAGGCATTCATATCACTCAGGAAATTCCAAGGTCTGCCAGAAACTGGACATAAAGACCAGTTCTCTGACACCAAAATGTAAGATAGGAAAAAATAAACTATTTGTTCTTAATGCCCTACTTAATACTTCTGGCACATGACGGAGAAGTGAGATTTGCTAGAATGGCTCACAGAACCCAAGGAAACATTTTACTTATGTTTACTGGTTCATTGTATAATAAAGGATATGATAAAGGATACAGATGAACAGCCAGATGAAGAGATATATAGGGCAAGGTCTGGAAGGGTCCTCAGAACAATAGTCCCTGTCCTCATGGAGTTAGGGCGTGCCACCCTCCCAACATGTGGATACATCTACCAATCCAGAAACTTCCCATACCTCTTCATTTTGAGTTTGAATGGAGACTTCATTAAGGAATGATTGATTAAATCATTGGCTATTGGTGATCAGCTCAATCTTTAGCACCTCTGGCCTCCCAGAGCTTGGGAGGTGGGGATGAAAGTTCTAGCCCTCTAATTAATTACAGGATTGGTTTCCCTGGCAATCAGCCCTCTAGACTTAGTGCATTTCCAAAAGTCTCCTCATTAGCAAAAATCCAGATGTGGTTGAAAGGGCCTTGTTATAACTAACAAAATCTACTCCTCTTACCTTTATTTATATGGAGCTGTTTCAGGAACCAAGGATAAAAACCAAATATTATAACAAAATATGTTCCTATCACTCTAATCACTTAAGAAATTATGAGGGTTTTAGGAGCTCAGACAAGGAACCAGGGACAGGACCAAATATATGTATTTCTTATTATGAGCTACAATATCACCATGCCTAGCCCAGGTTGCAAGTTTTGACTAGCTTTTCCTGTGTTTTGGTTTTAATATTAGTTCAGTTTTAAAAGCCTTTGCAGTAATGTTCAGATATGTCCCAGATGTACATCACTAAGTGGCCAGTGAGACGTGGGCCTTGGGTCTAGGCCTTAGTTCAGTTTCCAAAGTCAGTGGTGGGCTCTTCATTGTCAGATCTTTTACTAATGTGAAGATTGATCAGTGAGTTTAAGTAGTGTCAGTCTCTTCTATTCATTATGAAGTTCTGTATCAACCTAAAAGATTTAGCAACCATTGATAATTATTGCCCAGATTATTTCATTAGATTGCAGCAAAAGAGTGAATTTTTAATTTTGTTATCATTAACTATTAGGTGTACTTGAAACACAATTAATACAGGAAAGGTAGGATAAATGCTTGATATTTATTTTCCTTTTGTTTATATTCAGAGTAATGAATTGGTACCCTAGCAATTGTTTATAATGTCTAATGAATTGTTTTTGAGTAGCATTATGAACTCATGGATTTTTATACATTTGTTGTGTTTCAATTCATTGCAATCACTATTCTTTCTCACACTCAAATTTCCCCACCATAAACCAGCGTTAGCTCCTTCCAGTTGGCTCCTGTGTCCTTTTGAGTTGTCTCCATTATCTTGGACAAAGGTAGCTTTACTTACTGTGAAGATAAGGAAACTTTAAGTTTCAGCGTTCTTTATTGCATGGGGAATTGATCATATGATTTTGTAAAATTTGCAAAAGTAAGACTTTTAAGAGGGTGGGTAGGTGGGTGCTTAATATAAGCTTCAGGCCCCATACAACCTCTATCTATCTCTAGTCTTTGTTATATTCCTGGTTTAAAGCAACCACAAGATACTAGGCTCATCTTTTACATTTCCTTTTCCAATCTTAGTAATTTCTTCAAGGAGTCTTAGCTCTTTTTCTGAGGGAGATGATGTTTTGAACCCTTAATCTGGAAGCTAGGGGTGCTTAATGCTACTGAATTGCGTTGTTGCTAGGATATCTCAGTGGTTAGAATTGTGAAATACATGTTTAAATGAAGATCATGATATTTTCATGTTTTCTTCAATGTAAGATTTCAGGATTTTTACCGAACTTCTTTGATTTTTATATTTATATATCTTTATATTGAAATTTTGATTCCTAATGACTTATTAATAATATAATTACTTTTTTATGTCCTATGTCTTATAATATACCTATAATTGTTTTAAGATATGAATACTGATATTGCAACAATAAACCTCCTGAATGCAGTTTTAAGATTTCTTTGTGGTTCTTTTATTCCTTAATCTGTTAGCGATGTACAATCAAAATATTGTATTTTAAAGCCACTTGAAGTAATTATTTTCTATGTTAATACGCCACAAACTTGGTACATAATGGGTTATCGGTTTCAGTTTGTTTTAAAGTTTTAGAGATTGTTTCTCCTCCAATTTTAGTATTTGTCCTTTTTTTAAATTTAATTTTGCCTTTTAATTGTCTTAAAGATGCCACCACTCACTATCTGAACAAAATGCTAAATTTATTGTGTGATTATACAAAGGAGAGCTATGATTGTAGGACACAATTTCTCTGAATGAAACAAACTGCTGATCTTATGTTGGATTTTGAGAATTGTGGAGTTCAGGGATTGGTGAAACAAGAGTATTTAGGAATTGATTGACTTCTTTAAAACAAATGTCGTTTTGAAGTGTGGCTGTTACTGACTGGTTGACTTTCTGATGTGCCATCACTCATTCCAAGCTATCTTTGATAGGCTGGAATGGGTTTAACACCAGTTCTGATGATTACTGTTACTATGGTCTTTTCTTGAATTTGGAGTATAGAAAACTTTGTTGTCATATGTAAAACATTTACTTGGTCCCAGAATCAAAACTATATAACAAGATACATTCACTGAAATTTGGCTTCTATCCTTATCCTCTGCATCCTCTTTTTTCCCTTTGTATTGAGTAAATGTTGGTAAACAACAGTCTGCAGGCCAAATTTGGCCAGTTACTTTTTTTTGTAAATAAAGTTTGTTGGAACATAGCCACACTCATTTGTTTGCATATTGTCTATGGCTGCTTTTGTGCTGCAGTGGCAGAACTGAGTAGCTATGACAGAGAATACAGTATATGGTCTGCAAAAGCTAAAATATTTACTTTCTAGACCTTTAGCAAAAAAGTTTGCTATTTGTATTCAACTCCCTTTTACCCAAAAGATAGCATGCTTTTAATATAGCATCTTGCTTTTTTTCCTGAAAATCACTCTGTATCAATATACCTCTCATTCCTGGACTAGGTTACAGTTTTCATCTCCTTTAGGCCATATTTTTCTGCTGTATCTTCATTTTCTGCAGGTATGCTATTCATTTTACTATTTTCTTCTTTTCTTTCTTTCTTTCTTTCTTTTTTTTTTTTTTTTTGAGACAGGGTCTCACTCTGTCACCCATGCTGGAGTGCAGTGGTCTGATCACAGTGATCACAGGTAACTATAATCTTGAACTTCTGGGCTCAAGTGGTCATCCGGCCTCAGCCAGCGAGTAGCTAGTACAACAGGCATGGACCACCATACCCGGCTGATTTTTAACTTTTTTATAGAAATGAGGTCTTGCTATATTGACTAGCCTGGTCTCGAACTCTTTTTTTTTTTTTTTTTAATAATATCATTGTATCAGGTTTGATCAACAGCCTTTTTCTGTGTTCATGTTTATTTCTTATACATTTTAAGTGTGTTTTGTAACATTAAAATATTATTAGCTCTAATGATGTTAAGCTCTAAGTTATAGCCTACTAAACTATAAGCTGATGTAAATTAGGGACCATGTCTTTTTCTTCAGCAATATGTTGTACTCAGGATAATGGTCTTTCTAGGTCAAGGGCCTTTGATATCATGCTTGCCCTGTAGTCTAGCAATCTCAGTTATTGTAAATACTATCTGTGTTGTAACAGTGTCTTTGTAATATCTAGCTATATAACTGGACATCTGTAATGGAAAGATATGTGCTTTTTTATACATACGCATTAAACATTTTTGGAACTGAGTTTGGGGTTTTTTCCTCCCATTTTCCAACAAAGCAACCTAATTAATGTATAGGATTAGTAGTGCTTCTTGATGCTGGAATATTATTTGTGTTAATTAGTTAGCCCTGATATACTGCTATTACTTCTTTTGTTTTAGGTTAAATGGAAACCACCCTTGGGAACTGGATGCCTGTGTAGCTGTTCTACCATATCAGTGTTTTGCGATGAGTGGGGGAGGAGAGCAGCCAGATATCCTGAGTGTTGGGATCCTGGTGAAAGAAAGATGGAAAGTAGTAAGTATACATCTCAGTGTGTGTATATATATATATATACACATACATATATGTGTGTGTGTGTGTGTGTGTGTGTGTGTGTGTACATATGGGGGGGTAATTTTTGGCATCGTAATAAAAATAACATTTCATTAGGAACGTACATTGCTTATATGCCTAAAACAGTTATTTTTCTGTGATTAAGTTCTGTTTATACCCTAATTCTTATTCTTGCTTCACATAGTACTAAATCTGCTCAACTTCTAATAACTAATATTGAGTAAGGTAAATAAAAGTATACTTAGGGAAAGAACAAATGAAAAAAAAATACAGTGTTCAAAAGTACAATGAACTGCTCTTTCTTTTTTAACTTTTTATTAAGGAAAATTTTAAGCATACATAAAAATAGACTAACATAATGAGCCTCCATGTACTCATGAACCAATTTAAATAGTCATCAGTTTATGGTTAATCTTGATTCATCTCTTTCATCTCCCTCCTAGAATATTTTGAAGCAATCTTAACCTTAGCATTTCTTCTGTACCTAATTCAGTTTGTATCTAAAAAATAATGACTTATTTTTAAAAACATAATTGTAATACTGTTATCATGCCTAAAAAAGTAATAATTTCTTAATATCACTAAATATACTTTTAGTTTCCACATTTCCCTGATTATTTTACAAATTATTTTTAACAGTTTGAATCAAGATCCAAATAAGGTGTGGATATTGCAATTGTTGCTATCACTTAAGTTTCTTTTAATTTCTAATTTCCTCTTTATCTCTCTTCTTTTCTTTACAATTTACTAAAGAAACTAGGTCATTTGTAGAATTTCCCATGGCTTGGATTTTGCTAATTGCTTTCATGTGGTATTAACATGTTTCTCTGTCTCATGTATTTCATGTAAATAGGTAGTGTATCTGGAGGTTTGATTAGATCTGAGTTTAGGTTTGTTTTTGAGGTGAGAGCATTTTTTTTTCATAAACAATATTGTGAGTTTTCACTAGAAGACATGTAATGTCTTACTGTCCCTCATTTTTGTGGTGTTAGCAGTTATTGATGATCATTGACTAGGTGTATTCATTAGGGATTACAAATTAATAATATTCTATCATTCTTTCATTTGTTAGTTGAAATATAACTATAAAGAGGAATTTTCTTTTTTTTTTCTATACATATTTATAGTTGTCCAGCTAATTTCTTTTTATTTTTTTAGTAGAGATGGGGTGTTGCTCTTGCTCAGGCTGGTCTCGAACTCCTGAGCTCAAATGATCCACCCGCCTTGGTCTCCCAGAGTGCTAGGATTACAGTGTGAGCCACTGTGCCCGGCCTAAAGAGAAATTTTCTATCAACAACTATTTGATTATCCTGAGATACAATTTGATGAGGAAAGCAAGATAAATGCTTGCTTCTTTTTCTTTTCTTTTCTTTCTTTCTTTTTTTTTTTTTGAGACAGAGTCTCATTCCGTTGCCCAGGCTAGAGTGCCATGGTGTCAGCCTTGCTCGCAGCAACCTCAAATTCCTGGGCTCAAGTGATCCTACTGCCTCAGCCTCCCGTGTGGCCGGGCCTACAGGCATGCACCACCACGCCCAGCTAATTTTTTGTATATATTTTAGTTATTTGGCTAATTTCTTTCTATTTTTGGTAGAGACAAGTCTCGCTCTTGCTCAGGCTGGTCTTGAACTCCTGAGCTCAAACAATCCACCCACCTCAGCCTCCCAGAGTGCTAGGATTACAGGCGTGAGCCACTGCTCCCAGCCGCTTCTTTTTCTTAATTTACCAATTTTCAAAATAATGGATTGGTGTCTTAGCATCCTCCAAAAGTGACCAATGAGATTCATTTTTTAGTGTAATTAGGAATTCATGGATTTAAACGTATTCAGTGGGTTTCAGTCCATTGTAGTTATTATCCTTATAATGTTCAAATTGTCTTAATTTGAGTAAAAGGGCATACTTCATGTTATTTTTTGAGTTCTTTTTATATTATCCTATTAGTCTTTTAATGGCTTTCTTGCCTTAGACCTGGAATCTGCCATCTCTCTAAGACTACTTATTTTTTAAAGGAGCTATTTTTGTTTTGTATATATTTAAATATATTCTATTGCAACCCAGTTGTTTGTCAATTAAAGTTTTGTTCCATTAACAGGTTTCACAAAGCTATTTTAGTGGTTCCCTTAATCTACCAACAGATTGGAAAAAGAAGATTCTTTCTTTAGAAATAAAATTTTTGTTTCTGTGGTATACTGTGTTTTATTGATAGGTAAATCAGTAGGCTTTGAAAATTTACTTGACCAAATATAAGAAAAGAACTATGTTATCATCATGGACTGGTGCAGGGCGATTCCAATAATTGATAATCTTTTATGTGAGTCAGCCATGTGTGTTGCTTTGGTGAGGGCATCACACTAAGTACTGTGATAAAGGTTGGCTGTTCTCCAGTAAACATATCAAAAGGTGACAAGTGAAGCTCTGCCTGCCATGGTTCACTTGTCCTGATAATTAGAGCTAATATATTTGTGTAACTTGCCCCCAAAATTTGGGAGGCATAGTGACATTTTCAGTGAGAAATCACAGGCTCATTGTTAAGGATGGTGTTTTAGCTATTTATTGTTACGTAACAAACTGCATCAAAACTTAGAGGCTTAAACAATCATTTTGTTTTACTCACAATTTTGTGGATTAGGAATTTGGGAAGAGTTTGCCTGGGGATTGTCTCTTATCCATGTGGCACTAACAGGATTGGTTGGGTTGGAGGATATTCTTGCAAATGTATTCTTCACTTACTTGTCTGGCACCTTGGGGCTCCTTAGCTCTCCCATCCTCCACCTGGTGGCTCATTTTCTAGGGCATCTCCACATGCTATGGCTTCTCAGGATAGTTATACTTTTTACATGGTGTCTGGCTTCCAAGAGACAGGAAACAGAAGCTAAGGTTGGTTAAGGGCTGTCCTTAGAACTGGCACAGTGTCACTTTGCCATATTCTGTTGGTTAAAGCAGTCACAAAATCCATGGGGAAGTGGACTTTACCTCTTGATGGGGGAGTAGCAAGGTCATATTGCCTTCTTCAATATGAAAGGTCTTCTTCATTTTGAAGAAGAGGAAGCATGGATGATATTATTGTGGCTATCTTTGGAAAATACAGTCTGCCACAGATTGTATTCTCTATTCTTTCTCTAATCTCTGAACCCCCATCATGCTATGTTGCCTCTGTCTCTTTGCCTCATAATATTGATAATGTCTTAGGGCTTTGTCAAGCCAATTAAAAAATTAATGCTCTATTGATGTTAAAATGGCATATAGGAATGGAGTGAGGTGCAAAAACATTACTTCAGCCTAGATTTTTTGTTCTGTCATTTGATAAGGTTTTTTGTGAGATAAAATATGAAGCCACCTCTCCATGGTTAGAAGGATGTCCATTTGGTACTGTTTATGAGTTTTTAAAGTTATAACAGGCGTTGTTTAAGAGATAAAATATAAAGAATCATAAGTACCAGTCAAGGCCCACCAAACAGCAATTTATTTAACTGAATACTGCTGGAACTTTTTTTTTTAATCCCAAATTCATTCTGTAGTTCCTCAGAGTATTCCTTTCCCATTGCCAAATGAAAATAAAGGAGTATGTCTCATATGTACAAAGCAATAAGTAGTTATTAACCAGTAATTATACAGCTAGCACTTTGCCAAATGCTTTTGGGGACACCAATAGAACAAGTGGCCCTCTCTTTGAAGAAGCTTAGTTTCTCTGTAGTGAGGTAGGACACTGACAGTGGAAAGTTAAGCAACATAACAGTTAAAAAAGCAATGTAATAATACATTTGATATCTGAGGTATGACGTGGCAAAATGATTAATTGAGTGATTAAACAAATAATTACCATAGAAATCCAGAGGATAAAGAAATCAGCCTAGATGCAATAATCAGTGAAGATCCGGTGGAGAAAGAAGTAGGACATGAGCTAGGGCTTCTTGGGATGGTGAGGATTTTGAACCCTGTGCCTATGATAACTTCCTATATTATATCACATCTTAGACATTTGATAATGTGATAAGGAGAAGACATAGTTTAAGGAAATGAAAGAAGGCTAACTTATTGCCGTATCTAGCTTGAAGAATATCACTGCTGAACCCCAACTCAATTTTTTAGAGCCCTGCATGTCCATTTGTCAGTAGCTCTTTGAACTTGCTTATAATACTCAAGGATCTGCTATTCCCCAGTTAAGCTAGCACAGTTTATCAGGAAGAATATTAAGTGTCTGATGAAAGTGCTTAAATTGATTAGAATTTACTCTTATTTGAACATATAGATGTATAGTGAACTCTGGGGTAGTTTAGAATAGGAGCACTTTGCTTTCTCTGTGGAGCCTGTTAGATGCCTCAGAGAGAAGAGTAAAGTGATGGTGAAGAGGGCTGGGTGCTGGCTGCCAGGCCACCTCCAACTGCCCCCCATACACATACACCAGATTGGTTCCAGGTAAGATTTCAGTTGGCAAAAGGATTTCATGGTTTGAAAGTGTGCAAACAAATGCCTTAGAATTAAAACAAATCTGGTTGCTGAGTGGCATTTGTGGGAAGTGATTCTTTCAAATACTGCTTATTTTTTGTGACATTTCTGATGCTGGCTGTAGACTAAATTTTAAAATTGTTTGTGGCTTAAATAATTTCATTACTTTTTGTGAACAAACCTGTAAGAAACGGTTTTGATGTTATTTCCAGGAATTTGTTTTCTTCTTGGCATATACATAATTAATTTAACAATATTGAAATATTTTATCATAAAATAGGGATATTAAAATTATATATTATTTTCTAAATATAAGAGATGATTTGGTTTCCAATTAGAATCTTATAGTAATTTTGAGTGTGTTTGTTCTTATTTTATTTTCTGTGCAGTTGAGAAAGATTGGAGGTGGGGGATTTGGAGAAATTTACGATGCCTTGGACATGCTTACCAGGGAAAATGTTGCACTGAAGGTGGAATCAGCTCAACAACCAAAACAAGTTCTGAAAATGGAGGTTGCTGTTTTGAAAAAACTACAAGGTAAGCTACTTTGTATGATGTACAATTTATAATTTATTGTAATCTTTCTGAACCTCTATTACATTCTCTAACTACTAATTGAATACTCTGGTGTCAGCCAGGTATAAACTTGCTGACCATTTTTCTCTTGATATCAGTAGTTAGTAGTAGTAGAAGTGTGTGATTGCTTAGAATAATTGGACTTTGGGAGTTGCTTTTCATGGTAAGGATGAGAGAGAGTGAATTAGCAGAAACATTATACTGCTTTAGAAAGTCTTGTCATAAATCCACTATAATAGGCTGGGCGCGGTGGCTCACGCCTGTAATCCTAGCACTCTGGGAGGCTGAGGCGGGTGGATCGATTGAGCTCAAGAGTTTGAGACCAGCCTGAGCAAGAGTGAGACTCCGTCTCTGCTAAAAATAGAAAGAAATTATATGGACAGCTAAAAATATATATAGAAAAATTAGCCGGGCATGGTGGCGCATGCCTGTAGTCCCAGCTACCCGAGAGGCTGAGGCAGGAGGATCGCTTGAGCCCGGGAGTTTGAGGTTGCTGTGAGCTAGGCTGACGCCACAGCACTCTAGCCCAGGCAACAGAGTGAGACTCTGTCTCAAAAAAAATAAATAAATAAAAATAAATCCACTATAATAAAATGGGCCTTTCCTTTTTTTTTAAATAACCAATCATAAATACCTCTGAGTTGTTTCCACTCATTTCTTTGGATTTTAATCACAGTGAGGAAGCTGTCTTCAAGTCACTCTGCAAGATGGGTTAATAATAATTCTATTAGTTATGTGTGGATTCTCATTAACTTAAGTTTCAGAGAATAATTTTCTGGCCCTGTTTTCATTTTTGAGGTCCATTTTACTACATAGGTCCCTATTTTTTTTACTATAAGAACAAATAATTTTTTTCTGACATGAATCCAGTGATCTAAAACCCTGAATATATTGCTAGTTTGTGTTCATCTTTGTGTTCTCAGTTTAATGACATACTCTGATGTTACGGATATTTGTTTGATCTAAAAGAAAATTAAATAGGGATGATCACTTCCCTTTACCCTAAGCTTTCCAGTTATCCAAGTTTCTCTATCAGTTGGCTCATTTGATTACAGCATGATGCTAATAAAATTATAGATCTATTTAATAGTCATTTTTAGCTCAAAGTTAGCTTTTACACAACATTGTAAATCAGAACAGTGGCGAGATCAGCACCCATTGTCACTATAGTAGAAAAACAATTAGAAAAGGAAGAATAGAGAAAACGATAGCTCTCTCTTTTTCTCACCTTTTCTATTTTGTCCCGATTTCTCTCAAGTTGTTCTTAACTCAGTGATGTAGAGGCCACAAACAGGTGTCACTGAGGCTACCTTTTCCGTGGTTGCACAAATCCTAGGATATCTATTTTACTCTCAGCCAAGCCCATGAA
Organism: Lemur catta; assembly: GCF_020740605.2. NCBI lineage: Eukaryota > Metazoa > Chordata > Mammalia > Primates > Lemuridae > Lemur > Lemur catta. The sequence continues at coordinate 77,220,397 of NC_059128.1, read as the reverse complement.
GGGTATGTCAGCATTAACTTGGGGTGGACAGTGCCACTTCATCTATCTTTCTCCTGTTTGGCCCTGAAGAGATGCTTCCAGGTGATACAGGATACAGCTCTGCAGCCCTTTCAGGAGGTTCTCTTATCTATTTTGGCCATGGTTTACTCAGGATTCTATGTAATAAAGCTCGAAGATCAGTTTAGTACGTTTTATGAATGAATTAGAGACCCATGGATGCTAGTTCTCTCCTTTCCTTCTATTTTATTTTTCATGTTATTACCTAAAATGTTTTTCCTACCTGCTTATAATGACATGACATCCTATTCCTAAGAACCTTTCACTTTCCAGAAATAAATAGGTTTTTAATCTGTTTTGTTTTATTTATTTATTTATTTTTGAGACAGAGTCTTGCTCTGTTGCCTGGGCTAGAGTACCATGGCATCAGCCTAGTTCACTGCAACCTCAAATTCCTGGGCTCAAGTGATCCTCTTGCCTCAGTCTCCTGAATAGCTGGGACTACAGGCATGTGCCACCATGCCCGGCTAATTTTTTTTTTCTTTCTATTTTTAGTTGCCCGGCTAATTTCTTTCTAGTTTTACTGGAGACGGGATTTTGCTCTTGCTGAGGCTGATCTCGAACTCCTGACCTCCAACACTCCTCCTGCTTCGGCCTCCCAGAGTGCTAGGATTACAGGTGTGAGCCACCACTCCTGGCCCTAATCTGTTTTAATAAATAGATGTATATTTCAATGAGGTAGCCCTTGACTGTCTTCTCTTGGTTTCTTAACTTATGCTTTCTACATACTTATGCCTTACAACTTCTTTTCATTGAGGGTGCTTTGTAATGTGGACCACTTTGAGAACATTTTTATGGGGCTGAGCTACTATTGTCTTACTTTAGGCATAATGACTTCTTACTGAGTGCCCTCAATGTAAAGGCTAAGTCTTTAAGGAAAAAGGTATACAACCAGAGGCTAACCCATTTAGGATTGGTTGGTTTTAAATTGATGTTTAATTTTTGATACCTAGTATAAGGATTGGTTTCTTTATAAGATAAAAAGATACTTTATGATGAATTTAGCCTAACTCCTAGTTTTGCTCCTTTTAATAAATCAATCTTCTTTTCAAAATTCACATAATGCCCTTTCTCAGATTCCCTCAGTTCTCAATTGTCTTTCTTAAAGTCTTTCCTATACTTAACAACCGGAGATTTCCTCAGTTCAGGCAAAACTCTCATCACTAGTATGTTCCTTTCTCGTTGGCCCTGAAGTGTGAAGGCCTTACTTAACATTTTACCCCATATTTTCTTTGTTTTTTAATAGATGAGGTGTCATTATATTGCGCAGGCTTGTTTTGAACTCATGGGCTCAAGGGATCTTCTCACCCCAGCCTACCGACTAGCTGGGACTACAGGAGCACTCCACCCTATATTTTCTTCTGCATGACCTTCCTCATGCTACTGTATGACATGCTCTCTTTTCAAAGCTTTCTGAAATGTTTTGGATACAATTTGCAGTTCTCTATTGAATCAAGCTAGATTCTTCAGTTTTACTTGGTTTTTACAAATGTAACTGAATGTTTTAGTCACTTGTAAACTAAACCATCTATTTATAGGCCTATTAGATAGTGCTTTTACACTCAGTTATTATTCTCTAAAGTGTCCCTACTAAGTAGAGCCATAAAACTTACTAAGCCTTTCTTCTTATTAATATCATTATTCAGAGATACATCTTTGTGTAACCATTTATTTGTGTCTCTTCCTTCTCTCTATTCATGATATACTATCTTCATTTTTTTGTTTTTCAGTTTATTTGCTTTGAAACTCTGTGCAAAGGTGATAATTGCTGCTCTAGTCTGTTAGATTCTCCCATGTTAAATAAATGTTTTATGGTGATATTCTACCTATCTTCATTTATCCATTTTCATGATCTCTTATACTATATCTCAACATACCACTCTGTTTTTTCTTTTTATTATACTAAGTACAGTCTTATATTCAGTGCTGTGGTAAGAGGGAAAAAAACTTCTGTCCCTTGTTTTCAAATCTGATCATTAGTAATTCTGTAGTACCTCAAGAACCATCAAATACTTTTTGTAAAGTTAGATTTCCATTCTAGTCCTAACAAAATTTGGTACATGTCTAGAATCCTGAAGTTAGATAGGCAAATCTTAAATTTGCTTTTCCCCCTAATTTTTTAAAGACTGTTTTTAATGCAGTTTTAGGTTCGCAGCAAAATTGAGAGGAAGGTACAGAGATTTCCCATATATAGCCTGCCTTCACACATGTATAGCCTCTCCCAGAATCAACATCCCCCACCAAAACAGTACATTTGTTACAATTGATGATCCTATACTGACACATCATTATCACCCAAAATCTATAGTTTAGGATAGGATTCACTCTTACTGTTGTACATTGTGTGGGTCTGGACAAATGCATGATGACATATATCCACCATTATTCGTATACAGATGCTCCTCAACTTACAGTGGTGTTATGTCCTAATAAACCCATCATAAGTTGAAAATCATAAGTTGAACCATTCTAAGTCAGGAACCATCTCTCTCTCTATTTTTATTGTCCTAAAAATCCTCTGTGCTCTGTCTGTTCATCCATCCCTACCCCCTGACCTCTGGCAACCATTTATCTTTTTACTGTGTCTATAGCTTTGGCTTCTCTAGAGTGTCATATAGTTGGAATCCTATAGTATTGGCTTCTTTCACTTAGTACTATGCATTTAAGTTTCCTCTGCATCTTTTCATGCCTTGATAGCTCATTTCTTTTTGGCACTGAATAATAATCCATTGTCTGGATGTTCATCTACTGAAGGACATCTTGGTTGCTTCCAAATTTTGGCAATTATGAATAAAGCTTTTATAAACATCCTTGTGTAAGTTTTGTGTGGACATGTTTTCAGCTTGTTTGGGTAAATACCAAGGAGTGCTATTACTGGAATGGGTAGTAAGATTATGTTTAGTTTTATAAGAAACTACCAAATTGTCTTCTAAAGTGGCTGTATCATTTTGCATTTTCATCAGCAATGAATGAGAGTTCCTATTGCTCCACATCCTCACTAGCATTTGTTGTCAGTGTTTTGGATTTTGGCAGTCTAACATGTGCATAGTGGCATCTCATTGTCATATTAGGTTATTAGGTATGAAATGTTCTATTTCCTTAAGTACTAAGTTAGACAGTTCATCTCTTGTTTTATTTTTATTGTGAAGGTACATCCTCATTTTTCCAAATGCATGGTTTGGGTTGTGATTATCTTTCAAATTTTTTTTTAGAGCAATTTTTGTGAAACCATGGGTAAGTTAAAAATTCATGTTATTTTGAATATGAGTTCCCTCGTGAAACCAATGTAGCGCAGAGAGTTCACAATATCAGAAAAGTGTTGGGGAACATTGTAGCCAATGACACACAGTACGTCGATGGTTTGAGAAGTTCCGTTCTGGTGGTTTTAATCTTGAAAATGAGCCACATGGGTAACCTGAGACCAAGGTGGATAACTATGAGCTGAAAGCTGTAGTGGAAGCGAATCCATCTCAACCTACGTTTGAATTAGCAGCAAGGTTTGATGTTAATGATTCCAACAATATTGAACCATTTGAAATAAACTGGCAAGGTAAAGAAACTGAATAGATGGGTTCTGTATGAATTAAATGAGCATCTGAAGAGAAATCATCTTGAAGCTTGCCTTTCATTGTTGTCATGACATAAAGGTGAACCATTTCTACACTGTATTGTTATATGTGATGAAAAATGGATTCTTTTTGACAATCACAAGCATACGGCGCAATGGTTGGATAACGATGAAGTGCCAAAACACAGTCCTAAACTGAATATTCATCAAAAAAGCTAATGGTGTCTGTTTGGTGGTCCAGTGCTGGTATTATCCCCTACGGCTTCATGAAAACTGGTCAGTCGATTACAGTAGATGTCTACTGCAACCAGCTGGACAAAATGATGAGGATGTGATTAAGCAGCCAAGATTGGTCAAAAGAGACAGGCCAATCCTCTTGCAAGACAACATTCAACCACGTGTCACACAAACAATGCTGCTCGAACTACACCAGCTGGGCTTCGAAACTCTTTGTCATTCACTGTATTCACTAGACTTTGTACCAACTGACTACCACTTCTTTCAGGGTTTGGACCACTTCTTGCAAGGAAAAATATTCAATCCTCAATGAGCTGTGGAAAATGCCTTTCTTGATTTTTATCACCACTCGCTTGCTCTCAAGGCTTCTTTGCTGCTGGCGTAAACAAGCTACTGTTAAGATGGCAAAACTGTGTAGTTTAGGTGCATACTTTAGTTAATTGTACTGCTGCTTGTTTGAGATAGAATAAACTAAACTTCTGATTTGAAATCAGACATTTCATATCTAATGGCCTAATATTAATTTGCATTTCCTTGATGACATGTGCCATGGGGTATTTTTTTCATGGGCTTATTTGCCATCTACATGTCTTTGGTGACGTGGTCTGTTAAAAGTTTTTGACCCATTTTGTAATCAGATTGTTTGTTTTCTTATTGTTGAGTTTTAAGAGTTCTTTGAATATTTGGAAATCAGTCATTTATCAGATAGGTCCTTTGCAAATATTTTCTCCCAGTCACTGGCTTGTCATTTCGTTTTCTGTCTTTTGGAGAGCAGAAGTTTTTAATTTTAATGAATTCCAGCTTGTCAATTTTTTCTTTCATGGATTGTGCCTTTGGTATCCTATCTAAAGAGTCAATGCCAAACCTAAGGTTATCTAGATTTTCTCTTATTTTATCTTCTGTGAGTTCTATAGTTTTACATTTAGGACTGTGATCCATTTTGAGTTAATTTTTGTTGTTTTTTTTTTTTTTATTTCAGCTCATCATGGGGGTACATAAGTTCAGGTCATATACATTGTCCATGTCCCGCCCATCCCCCCCGAGTCAGAGTCCCAGGCGCGTCCGTTCTCATTCTCCAGAGAGTGCGCCTGGCACTCACCATACAGTCATCCCTCTATCCCCTCCCCCCCCCCACCTCCCCGGGTCTGCACCTTCAAGCACGACCATTCCCCAGAGGGTGTGCAACGCACTCGTCATGTAGGCATACACCTATCCCCTCCCCCCACCCCCCATCCCAGTCTGATATCCAATTGGTATCCTTCCCCGATGTACATTTAGGTGATGATCAGGGAAACCAGTTTTCTGGTGAGTACATGTGATGCTTGTTTTTCCATTCTCTGGATACTTCACTTAATATAATGGGTTCCAGCTCTCTCCAGGAGAACCAAAGAGATGTCCTATCATCGTTATTTCTTATAGCTGAGTAGTACTCCATGTTATACATATACCACAGTTTACTAATCCATTCGTGGATTGATGGGCACTTGGGTTGTTTCCACATCTTTGCGATTGTGAATTGTGCTGCTATAAACATTCGGGTACAGGTGTCTTTGTTAAAGAATGACTTTTGTTCTTCTGGGTATATGCCCAATAATGGGATTGCTGGATCAAATGGTAGGTCTACTTGAATCTGTTTAAGGTATCTCCATATTGCTTTCCATAGGGGTTGCACTAGTTTAAGGTGTAAGGTTTGTGTCTAGATTGATTTTGTTGCATGTGGATGTCCAGTTGTTCCAACACCATTTGTTGAGAAGATTTTTTTCTCTATTGCTTTTCCTCCTTTGTCAAAACTCAATTGATTTTATTTATGTAGGTCTATTTCTGGGCTCTCTATTCTGTTCCATTGATCTATTTGTTCCTTTACCAATATGACAGTGTCCTGATTACTGAAGTTTTTTGTATATTAACGTGCAACCTTGCTATAATCCCTTATTAGTTCCAGGGGTTTTATTATTGATTCTTTCAGATATTCTACAGAGACAATAATGTAATCTGCGAACAAAGTTTCATTTTTTCCCCCAATCAGTGTACCTTTTCTTGTCTTACTGCATTAGCTAAGACTTTTAGTATGATGTTGAAATAGAGTGGTGAGAGGGGATATCCTTGCCTTATTCCTGATCTTAGCAGAGAAGCTTCTAGTTTCTCACCATTAAATATGATATTAGCTGTAGGTTTTTATAGATGTGCTTTATCAAATTGAGGAAGTTCTCCTCTGTTCCTGGTTCACTGAGTTTTTATCGTGAATGGACCTTAGAGTTTGTCAGATGCTTTTTTGTGTTTATTGCTATGAACATATGATTTTCCTTCCTTAGTTTGTTGATATAATGTATTACATTAATTGATACTTGAATGTTGTACCACTATTGCATGCCTGGGATAAATCCCATTTGATTTTTATTATACCTTCACTTTTTCCTTCTTCAATGCAGATCTGAATTTCTGACCTATAGTATTTTCCTTCTTTCTAAAGCACTTTTAATATTTCTTGCAAAACAAGTCTACTGGCAACAGATTACCTCGATTTTTTTTCTTTTTTGTATGAGAAAGTCCTTATTTCTCCTTCACTTTTAAAGGATATTTTTGCAGGGTGTAGAATCTAGGTTGGTGGTTTTTTTCCTTTCAACACTTTAGCTATTACATTCTGCTCTCTTTTTGCTATTGATGTTGAGGTTTCTATTGATATATCTTCAAGCTCAGATTTTTTTTTTCTTCATTGTGTCCAGTCTACTAATAGGCCCATGAAAAGCATTAATCATTTCAATTACAGTGTTTTTGATCTCTAGCATTTCTTTTTGGTTCTTTCTTAGGATTTCCATCTTTGTTTACATTGCCCATCTGTTCTTACATGCTGTCTACTTTATCCATTAGAGCCCTTAGCGTGTTAATCAATGTTGTTTTAAATTCCTGGTCTTGTTATTCCAGCATCTCTGCCAGGTCTGGTTCTGATGTTTGTCCTCTCTCTTCACATTGTGTTTTTTGCCTTTTAATATGTTTTGCATATTTTTCTGGAGAGCTAGACATTACTGAGTAAAAGGAATGGCTATAAATAGACCTTTAGAAATGTAAAGTGTGGGGAGAGAAGTGTTCTATGGTCCTCTGATTAGGTCTCAATCTTTTAGCGAGCCTGTGCCTCTGAATTGTGAACTTCATGAGTGCTTCTCAGTCCCAAACCCACACCCCCTTAGGTGGGATGGGATGGTTAAAGTAGGCGGGAGTTGGGTATTTCTCTTCCCCTAGGTTAGTTAAGCTTCAGTTAAAACCTCCGCAGGTTATGTTCTGATTAACTTATTTCTCCTGAGGGCAGACCTTGTTAAGAACAGAGTGCTCTGGCATATTTTAAAATGATTCCTTCTCTCTTCCCCCTGCTGGAACCAGCACGAGAGAATTGTTCTGTGATATATACTGTGAGGACCTGGTATAACTCCTAGAGGTAAATCTCACAGAAGTGTGGGGGTCCACCCTGTAACTGGGTACTCTGGAGTTTTTAACTCTCAGACTTGTTGACACCTGGCAATTGATGAATTACAGTTCAGGTTTCCTTACCCTGGCACTAGTTGCTGTGGGGGTTTCTGCTCTGGTATTTGTGATTCTCTGTATCTGCCTGTCTTTCCAATTCTAGGGGTAGTAGTTTGCCCTGTGACTTCACTCTTCTGTCATTTAGCTTACAGTTGCAGTTTCCAAGAACCTATTGATGATGTTAAGTGAGGACTTAACTATATTTATACTTGGTATGTCTTTTTATCAAAGGAAGTCTTTTTAGGATCTTTAAAAGTTTATGCATTGTTTACTTGCTTCCAGTTGGGATATAAATATATACTTAAGTGTAAAAAAATGTTTTTCTTTGAAAATATTCTGTAGATCTAATTTCTTATTAATTTTTATGTGTGTTCCTTCCATAGTATGCTCAATCTAATGAAATTTGCTGTATTTAAAAATTACTGCTTAAGTCATTGGGTAACTAGAAAATTGGCCTTTCTGTCCCATTTTACCTCCTTACTTCATGCTGCAAATGATTAGCATCATCTCTTATATACTCTTTCAAAGCATCAATTTGATTAAAACTGAGGTTTTGGCCGGGCGCGGTGGCTCACGCCTATAATCCTAGCACTCTGGGAGGCTGAGAAGGGTGGAGCGTTTGAGCTAAGGAGTCCGAGACCAGCCTGAGCAAGAGCAAGACCCCATCTCTACTAAAAATATAGAAAGAAATTAGCCAGAAAACTACAAATATATAGAAAAAATTAGCCGGGCATGGTGGTGCATGCCTGTAGTCCCAGCTACTCGGGAGGCTGAGGCAGGAGGATTGCTTAAGCCCAAGAGTTTGAGGTTGCTGTGAGCTAGGCTGACGCCACGGCACTCACTCTAGCCAGGGCAACAAAGCGACACTCTGTCTCAAAAAAACAAAAACAAAAACAAAAACAAAGCAAAAAACTGAGGTTTTTCTGTTTATATATTTCCTTGGATAACAAGGTAATTAAAGGATTAATTATTTAAAAATTTTCTCCTTTACATCCTCTAAAAGCAAGTGAAGAGCCTATTAATACTAAGAAATAATAGAGTAAATGCTATTGTTTGATAACCAAATAATTTTATTCTCAATTTAGATAATTGGGAATTCATTTGTCTCATCCTATACAACTGCAAGGGAAAACTATATTTTTCCTTATAACCTATAAAGAGGAAGTGATTCTGTTTTGATTTTGGGGGACTTTTTTTACCCTGAAGTAATGGTCCTTGACACCTAATGATTGGACGATATAATAAGACAAAAAAATAAATATTGGTCCTGGATTTTACTTTTGCCTTTTAGGCTACAGAGCACAAGCTAAGAGTTGGGAAGAAGGGTTATTATTACAGGAAAGCAACTGCACCTGTTCTGCTTTCCCTGCTTGAAGTCTTCAGCTACTGCTGCAAAGCATGACTACTCCCTCCCTGCAGTCATAATAATGTAAGAAATACGTAATTTCTGGATTAGACCACTGGTTTATCCAGTATAGAAGACTGTCTATGAAAGTTACTCCAAAGAGACCCTTTGTGGGAGAGCATAGTAGTTGCACTCTGGGATCTGAAAAGTTAGGGATACACCCTTACCTCTCATTATATCCTTTAGGCTTATATAAACCTATAATCTGCTCCTTTGTTTCAACCTGTGCATTTTTTCTCCCTAAAGTAACTTTTGCTTGCTGTTATTGATGTTCTTCGTTCCATCAAAGGGTATTAGGAAGTCTCTGAAAACTTTATCTGTTCAATGTGTTCATTTTAACATTTCCCTACCTACACGATTTAATGTTATCTGCAGGCTTGGGGATTTGTTTATTCATTATGCTGTTTTGGTTTAGAAAAAGGATGTGTAGAGAATAGAATAGGTCTAGATTATTTTAAGGAGCAGAGATTCATTTCCTTAAATGGAATATAATGTATATCCATACACACACACACATTTATATATGCTCCATATAGACAAAGAACATTTGGAATTATATATAACTCAAGAAGCCCTTGAGGGGATTAGAATTAGAGGGGTCAGGAAGGGAGAGGATCTGTTACTTTTTCCCTTTATAAATTAGTGCTTGAGAAATTTTAAAGAATAATGCAAACATGTTTCTAGCATAGTAAAAATGGACAATACTGGTAATTTTAATTATCTTCAATGTCAATTCTTATTTATTATCTTCTCTTTAAATTTTTGGCTGCTTGAAAATAGTGCAGTGTAGTGTAATGTAATTAAAAGCTATTTTGTATTGTGAACTTACTTTATAAATAGTTGTAATATCTTATGTGGGGGGAAGTCTGTAGTAGTGTTTGAGTGCTAACTACATGATAGAACAGTGCTACCGAATGTTAGGGTCATTCATACTTTATCTTATCTTAATATCATATATATCTAATACAGTTGATACATAAGGCCTCCCTCTATTTCTTTGCTTAAAAAACTTTTATTTTAGAGACAGGATCTTGCTGTGTTTCCCATGCTGGACTCTGACTCCTGTGCTCTGGGCTCAAGCAATCCTCCTGCCTCAGCCTCTTGAGTAGCTGGGACTACAGGCATGCACCACCACACCCGGCTCCTCCATTTCTTTTTAAACAACCTTTATAAAACCTTTTTAAGGGTATAAATGATCACAGTAAGAAATTTAAAAATCAACAGAATAAAGTAAAAAGTAAAAGGTTTTTTTCTCTCATTTCCTTCTTCAAAGTTAACTACTGTTACTGGTTTCCTGTGTTTTTTCCAGAAATGTTCTATCCATATTATAATCATACCTGTGTATACATACATATACACATAAATAAAATCTTATATATGTAATAATACATATAATCATCTATATGATTATATGTGTATATGTATGTATAAAATCTCCCTCCTTTAACAACCTCCCCAATAACATATGGAGTCATGCTATATAGTCTATTCTGCAACTTGATGTGACCCATTAGACTCAATCACTAGGACTCATTTTTTGCCCACCTTAATGTTATATAGGAGGAGTGATCCTTCAAACATCCTGATCAAATATGCCACTCCCCAATCCTTGCTAAAACAATTCAGGGCCTTTCCTTTCTCTTAATACGGCATACAAAAAAACACTGAAGTTACCCCTGCCTGCTTCTTCTGTTGAAACTGTTGGTCTTATACTCAGAGTGCTGATTATCCTTAACTATTTCAGTTTCTTAAAGTTTATATACTCTCACCTGTACACTACTTCCTCTGTCTTACACATTGGCTAACTCCTACCTTTTTCTCTTTAAAAAAATGTATAATAGTCCCGATATTTATAAAAATCCATAGGTAAAACAAGATTCAAAGAAATAAAACAAAGTACAATTAAGAACTTCATTTTTTAAACATATAATGTCCTAAAGTGTATGTGCTTAAAAAAATGTGATCCTACTTTTTCCCTCTTCTTCAATAAGATTATAACAGGACTTATTTATTTTTAATTTCTTGGCTGGGCACGGTGGCTTATGCCTGTAATCCTAGCACTCTGGGAGGCTGAGATGAGAGGACTGCTTGAGCTCAGGAGTTTGAGACCAGCCTGAGCAAGAGTGAGACTCTGTCTCTACTAAAAATAGAAAAAATTAGCCAGGGGTGGTGGGGCATACCTGTAGTCTCAGCTACTCAGGAGGATGAGGCAGTAGTATCACTTGAGCCCAGGAGTTTGAGGTTGCTGTGAGCTTGGCTAACACCATGGCACTCTAGCCTAGGCAACAGAGTGAGACTCTGTCTCCCCACCCCCCCACCCCCGCCAACAAAAATCTTAAAATCAAAGTTGTACAACCAGTTTAAAATAATCAGTTCTACAGAGTTTGTTATGAAAAACAGTAGTCCTCTGGTTCCAGATAAGATGGAGTAAGCACACTTCACCCTGTCTCTCCCACTGAATGCAGCTATAAAACCTGGACAGAATGCTTGGAGTGACTATTTGAGGACTCTGAAAAGTAAATAGTAGGAGGGAAATTGGGGAAGAAGATCAGAATTCAAAGTACCAGCGGTGAGTTTACCATTTTTTTCTTCTGGTGTGCCCCAGCCTGAACTTAATGTATCCTGAAACTTGGAAGTGAGCATTAACATGGACAGAAAAAGCACTGGAAAAAGTCCTCTAGTTCTGATTTGAGCAGGAAAGGGATCTCCTAATGCTCAGAGAAAATGTGGAAATTCCACATCTTTTTCTTTTTCTTTTTTTCTTTTCTTCATTCTCTTGCACCCAGACCTCAAGCAATCCTTGGTAGTGGCTGCAGTGGCCTCAACAGGGACAGGCAGAAGCCTAAAATTCAGAGACAGGGACCCTTCCTCTCAGATTGGAGGAGCTGTGGTCTGAAGAAATGGGACAAATCCCCATTGCTTTTCTTTTCCCTCTGCCCTTATGTTGCTTGGCCCTGATGTGGGCATAGTCATGGGACGTATAATGTAGAGTGCAGTTAATAAAGCCCTAGCTTTCTGCTGGAAGGCTGGAAAAGGGGAGCCCCAAGAAACTGAAATATTGCAGAAAAGGGAGGAACTTGTGAAACTGACCACTTAAAGTTGCTTATGGATTCCTGAGCTGATTTCCAAGTGGTACATGCATGGGTCTGATCCTAAACAGCATATATAGACATTGAGAATTGAATTATGGGATAGATCACTGCCCACATCCCAGGCTGGAAGCTGCATGGGGCATTTATGGAACATACTAAATATAACTGCAAACTTTGAAAACTGAACTGACATTAGAAATACAACCTACAGAAGGCTGGTCAGAACGCATGAACTCAACTGGGTCAATTACTGGCTAAAACAAAAATACCAATATTCTAGATGGGACTTAAATGAAACCTAGAGTCTCTTAACATTATATTCAGAATGTCCAGAATACAGTCTAGGATCACTGAACTTCAAAAGAATCTGACAAATGTGAACTTACATGGGAAAAGATAGAAAATAGAGGCCAATGCCAGGATCGTACAGATCTTAAAATTATATGAAAAAATACTTTAAGTCAGCTATTATGACTATGCTCCAGGAATAAATGAGAAGATAGAAAGTCCCAGCAAGGAAATAGAGGACATAAAGAAGCACTAAATGCAGTTTTTAGAACCAAGAAGTACAATAACAAATGAAAACCTCACTGGGTGGGTTTGATAGCAGAATGGACATGACAGATGAAAGAGTCAGTGAACTTGAAAATGGATCAACAGAAATTATCTAATTTGAACAATGAGAAAAATACATTTAAAAATAAACAGAGCCTCAGGGACCAATGAGACAATATCAAAAGGTCTAACATTTGTGTCATCAGAGACTCAGAACAAGAAGAGAATGAGTTTGGTGCAGCAAAAATGCATGAAGAAATAATGGCATGCAGATTGAAAAGGAGGAAATAAAACTGTCCCTATTTGCATATGACATGACTGTCTATATAGAAAATCCCAAGGAATCCACAAAAGATTCCTATAATAAATGAATTTAGCGAGTAATACAAGCTCAGACTATAAAAAACAATCATATTTCTATATACTACTAATGGACAATTGAAAACTGAATTTTAAAAAATTACAATAGCTCCAAAAAAATGAAATACTTGGGTGTAAATGTAACAAAATATATACAGAATCTCTATGCTGAATACTATAAAATATTCATAAAAGAAAAAATTGATGAATTGGACTTCATTAAATTAAAAACTTGTTTGCAAAAGATACTGTTAAGCAAATAAAAGGACAATTTGCAGACTGGGAGAAAATATTTGCAAATCACATTTCTGCAAAGCACTTAAATATTTAGAATACATAAAGTACTATGAAAACTCAACAATAAGAAAACAATCTAATTAAACATAATAAGCTTTGGCAGGTACTTCAAAGAAGATATAGAGTGTTAAATCAGCTTATGAAAAGATGTTTAACATAACTAAACATTAAGAGAATGCAAAGTGAGATACCGCTGCGCATCATTAGAATGGCTTAAATTAGAACTGTTGATAATACCAAGTGCTGATAAGGATCCGGAGCAACCCTCACACATTGCTTTTGAGGATGTAAAATGGTACAGTAACTCTGTAAAAGAGTTAAACATATACTTATTACATGTTAAATATGGACTTAACCATATGACTCAGCAGTCTCACTCCTAGGCTTTTAACCTAAAGAAATGAAAATTTATCTTTATTCAAAAATGTGTACATGAATATTTATATCAGCTTTATCTTTAATTGCCAAAAAATGTCCTCCAAAGAGTGAATGGAGAAATAAACTGTGGTATATACATATGAGATACTAGTCAGTAATAAAAAAGAATGAACTATGAATACATGTAACAACTTGTATATATCTGGAAACTAGTCTCAAAAGGTTACATACCATATGATTACATTTCTATGACATTTTTCCCAAAGTCAGAATTATAGTAATAGAGAACAGATCAGTGGTTGCCAAGGGTTAGGGGTGGAGGGGAGGGCATGACTACACAGGGATGGCACAAGGGAGTTTTGGGGTGATGGAAGTGTTTTGTTTCCTGATTGAGGTAGTAGTTATATGAATCTATACATGTGTTAAATACATTAAACTGTACGTTTAAAAAATCAGTAGTGGGATTGCTGGATAAAATGGTAGGTCTGCTTTTAGTTCTTTGAGGAATCTCCATACTATTTTCCATAAAGGTTGTAGTAGTTTTCAGTCCTTCCAACAGCGTGTAAGTGCTCCTTTCTCTCCACATCCACACCAGCATCTATTGTTTTGGGACTTCCTGATAAAAGCCATTCTCACTGGGGTTAGGTGATATCTTATTGTGGTTTTGGTGTGCATTTCTCTGAAAACTAGTGATATTGAGCATTTTTTCATATCTTTATTGGCCATTAGTCTATCTTCTTTTGAAAAGCTTCTGTTCATGTCTTTTGCTACTTTTTAATGGGGTTGTTTGAATTCTTTCTTGCTGTTTTGCTTGAGTTCTTTATCGATTCTAGTTATTAACCCTTTATCAGATGTATAGTATGCGAATATTTTCTCCCATTCTGTAGGTGTCTATTTGCTCTGTTTATTGTTTCCTTGGCTGTGCAGAAGCTTTTGATTAATCAAGTCCCATTTATTTATTTTTGTTGTTGCTGTGATTGCCCTTGGGTTGTCTTCATAAATTTTTTGCCTAGGCCGATATCTGGAAGAGTTTTTTCAATATTTTCCTCCAGAATTCTTGTGGTTTCATGCCTTAGATCCAAGTCTTTTATCCATCTTCAATTAATTTTTATGAGTAGTGGGATAAATGGGTCCTGTTTCAATCTTCTACATGTCACTATCCAGTTTTCCCAGCACCATTTATTTAATAGGAATTCACTTCTCCAATGTATATTGCTGTCTACTTTGTCAAAGATCAGATTGCAATATGTAGACAGTTTTATATCTAGGTTCTCTGTTCTGTTCCACTGGTCTATGTCTCTGTTTTTGTGTCAGTACCATGCTGTTTTGGTCACTCTAGCCTTGTGTAGTATAGCTTAAAGTCTGGTAAAGTGATGCCTCCAGATTTGTTCCTTTTCCTTAAGGTTGCTTTAGCTATTTGGGCTCTTTTCTGGTTCCAAGGAAAGTGTAGAATTATTTTTTCTAGATCTGCGAAAAATGACGTTGGTATTTTGATGAGGATTGCACTGAATTTGTAAATGTAGTGTAGACATTTTAACAATGTTGATTCTGCTGATCCATGAGTAAGATTGTTATGTTTTTCCATTTGTTTACAACATCTGCAGTTTCCTTCCTCAGGGATTCATGGTTCTTTGTAAAGATCTTTCACCTCCTTGGTTAAATATTTTCCTAGGTATTTTATTTTCTTTGTAGGTATTGTGAATGATATTGAGTCCTTATTTCACTCTCAGCTTGACTGTTACTAGTATATAGAAATGCTACTGATTTCTGTACACTGATTTTGTAACCTGAGACTTTGTTGGATTTATTTATCAATTCCAGGAGTCTCTTGGCGGGATCTTTGGGGTTTTCTAGATATATGGTCATATCATCAGCAAAGAGCATTATAGTTTGACCTCCTCTTTCCCCATTTGGATACCCTTAATTTCTTTCTTTTGCCTGATTGCTCTGGCTAGGACTTCTAGCACTGTGTTGAATAGGAGTGGTGACAGTGGACATCCTTGTCTTGTTCCAGTTCTTAGTGGGGGGATGCTTTCAACTTTTCCCCATTCAGTATAATGTTGGCTGTGGGTTTGTCATATATGGCTTTTATAATTTTAAGATATCTTCCATCTCTGCCTGTTTTGTGAAGAGTTTTTCATTATAAAAGGGTGCTGAATTTTGTCAAATGCTTTTTCTACATCTATTGAGATGAGTATATGATGTTTGTTTTTGCTTCTGCTTATGTGGTGAATCACATTTATGAAAGTACATATGTTGAATCATCCTTGCATCCCTGGAATGAGGCCCACTTAGATGCGGTGGGTTATTTTTTTTTTTTTTGATGTGCTGCAGAATTCAATTTGCCAGAATTTTATTGAGGATTTTTGCATCTATGTTCATAAGGAATATTGGTCTATAGATTTCTTTTTTTGTTGTGTCCTTTCCTGGCTTTGGTATCAAGCTGATACTGGCTTTGTAGGATAAGTTGGGGAGGATGGGTTCCTTCTTGATGTTATGAAATAATTTCTGCGGTATGGGCACCAATTCTTCTTTGTAGGTCTGTTAAAATTTGGCTGTGAAACCATCTGTCCAGGACGTTTTTTTTTTGTTGGAAGATTGCTGCTTCAATTTTGTTGCTCATAATTGGTCTGTTCAGGAGTTCTGTTTCTTCCTGATTGAGCTTTGAGAGGTTGTGTGTTTCCAGGAATTTGTCCATTTTCTCAATGTGTTTGAGTTGATGTGCATAGAGATTTTTGTAGTATTTACAGGTGATATTTTGTATTTCTGTGGTATCAGTTGTAATATCTCATTTTTCATTTCTGATTGAGCTTATTTGGGTCCTTTCTTTTCTATTTCTGATTAATCCAGTGAGAGATCTATCAATTTTGGTTATCTTTTCAAAAGCTAACATTTTGTTTCATTAATCTTAGGCATTATTTTTTTATTTTTGATTTCATTTAGTTCTGCTCTGACCATAGTTATTTCTTTTCTTTTGCTGAGTTTGGGTTTGGTTTGCTTTTCCTTTGCTAGTTCCTTGAGATGATTCATTAAACTGTTGATTTGTGATCTTTCTGTCTTTTTGATGTAGGCATTTAAAGATATGAATTTTCCCCTTAGGATTGCTTTTGCTGAATCCCACAGATTTTGATAACTTTTGTTTCTTTTGTCATTTGGTTTGAGGAATCTTTTGATTTCCACCGTAACTTCTTCCCTGACCCAATAAATCGTTCGGCAGCAGGTTGTTTAATTTCCATGACTTTGTGTAGAATTAAGTGTTTCTGTTGGAGTTGATTTCTAATTTTATTCCACTGTGGTCTGAGATGATTCATGGTAATTTCTATTTTTTTTTTAATTTGTTGAGATACATTTTGTGGTGTAAGATGTGATCAATCTTAGACAATGTTCCATGTGCTGATGAAAAGAATGTAAATTCATTAGTTTTGGTGTAGAATGTTCTATAAATGTCTCTTAGGCCCATTTGCTCTGGAGTCCCATTTAAGCCCAGTGTTTATTTATTTATTTTCTGCTTGGAGGATCTGTCCAGTTCTGTCAGTGGGGTGTTAAAGTCCCTTGCAATTACAATGTTGCTGTTTATCACTTTGTTTAGATTTAGTAGGGTTTGCTTTATACTCTGGACACACCTGTCTTGGGTACATAAATATCTAGGATTGTTAAGTCTTCTTGATGAATTATTCCCTTTACCATTATTTAATGACCATCTTTGTCTTTCTTTACTATTGTTGATTTGAAGTTATGTTATCTGATATGAAAATGGCTACACCTACTGTCTTTTGATTTCCATTTCCTTGGAATATTTTTTTCCCCATCCCTTCACCTTAAGTCTGAGTGAGTCCTTGTGGGTTAGATGTGTTTCCTGGAGATAGCAGGTACTTGGCTTGTGTTTTTTTTTAATCCATTCAGCCAACCTATGTCTCTTAAGTGGGGAATTCAAGCCATCCACATTTATTGAAAGAATTGATAAGTGGGATGCATTTCTGTACATCCTGTTTGGTAGAACCTTATTGCTTTGTTTTTACCCCTTGGGCCATTATTTTATACAGGCTCTGAGCTTTAGCTTTTGGGTGATTTTACACTAGTTGGTTTCTATCGTGCCAATTGATGTATAATGCAGATCTGAGTACTTCCTGCAGGGCAGATCTGGTCTTGACGAATTCCCTCAACGTTTGCTCGTCTGAAAAAGTCTTCAGGCCGGGCGCAGTGGCTCACGCCTGTAATCCTAGCCCTCTGGGAGGCCGAGGCGGGCGGATCGTTTGAGCTCAGGAGTTCGAGACCAGCCTGAGCAAGAGCGAGACCCCGTCTCTACTAAAAATAGAAAGAAATTATACGACAGCTAAAAATATATAGAGAAAAATTAGCCGTGCATGGTGGCGCATGCCTGTAGTCCCAGCTACTTGGGAGGCTGAGGCAGGAGGATCGCTTGAGCCCAGGAGTTTGAGGTTGCTGTGAGCTAGGCTGACACCACGGCACTCTAGCCCGGGCAACAGAGTGAGACTCTGTCTCAAAAAAAAAAAAATAAAAAATAAAAAATAAAAAAAAAAAAAAGAAAAAGTATTTCTCCCTCCTATAAGAAACTTAGTTTTTCAGGATACAAAATTCTAGGCTGGCCATTATTCTGTTTAGGAAGACTGAGGATGGGGCCCCAGTCCCTTCTGGCTTGTTAGGTCTCAGTTGTGAAGTGTGCATTAGTTTAATGGGTTTTCCTTTGTTATCTGATGTTTTTGCCTTAGGGCTTGCAGAAGTTCCTCTTCTGTGTTAGCTTTGACCAGTCTGATGACTGTGTGTTGTGGTGATTGCCTCTTTGCAATGAATCTCCCAAGTGTTCGTTGAGCTTCTTGTACCTAGATATCTAAATTTCTAGCAAGATCAAGGAAATTTTCCTGTTATTCCCTCAAATAGGTTTTCCAACCCTTGTGTTGGGAAACCTGAGAGATCCCTATAATTCTTATGTTTGGCCTCTTTCCCTAATCCCATATTTCTTGTAGGCTTTGTTTATTCATTGTGATACCTCCCAATTTGTTCCTTTTGCTTAAGATTACTTTGGCTGTTTAGGGTCTTTTCTGGTTCCAAATGAAGCATAGAATTATTTTTTCTAGATCTCTGAAATATGACGTTGTTATTTTGATGGGGATTACACTGAATTTGTAAATCACTTTGGGAAGTATGGACATTTTAACAATGTTGATTCTACGGATCCCTAACCATGATATATTTTTCTATTTGTTTATATCATCTGCAGTTTCTTTTCTCAGTGTTTCGTAGTTCTCTTTGTAGAGATCTTTTGCCTCCTTGGTTAAGTAGTTCCTAGGTATTTTCTTTGTAGCACCTGTGAATGGTATTGAGTTTAATTTTGAGACTTGTTGTTTGTCGTAACATATGGTCAATCCTGGAGAATGTTCCATGTGCTGATGAAAAGAATGCGTATTCTGTAGCTGTTGGGTGAAATGTTCTGTAAATATCTGTTAGGTCTGTTTGGTTTGTGGTGCAGTTTAAATCTGATGTTTCTTTATTGATTTTCTGTCTAGATGATTTGTCCAATGCTGACAGTGGGGTGTTGAAGTTCCCAACTATTCTTGTATCCGGGGGTCTATCTCTCTCTTTAGATCTCATAATATTTGCTTTATATATCTTGGTGCTCTGATGTTGGGTACATATATATTTATGCTTTTTATATTCTCTTGCTGAAATGACCCCTTTATTGTTTATATGTTGTTCTGTGTCTCTTTTTACAGCTTTCCACTTGAAGTCTGTTTTGTCTAAGTACTCCTGATCTCTTTTGGTTTCCATTTGTGTGGAATATCTTTTTCCAACCCTTTACTTTCAGTCTGTCTGTGTCCTTACAGATTAGGTGAGTTTCTTGGAGGTAGAATATAATTGTGTCTTGTTTTTTAATCCATTCAGCCAGTCTGTCTTTTATTTTATTTTTATTTTTTTCAGTCTGTCTTTTAAATGGGAAGTTTAATCCATTTCCTTTCAAGGTTCTTATTGATAGGTGAGGACTTACTCCTCTCATTTTATTGTTTTCTAGTTGTTTCATATATCCTTTGTTCTTTACTTCCTCTCTTATTGTTTATTTTTGTGGTTGGGTGGTTTTCTGTAGTGATAAGGTTTGATTTCTTTCTCTTTCTCCTTTGTATAGGGTCCCTACTAGTGAGTTTTATAATTTTGTGTGTTTTCAGGATGGTGGTTATTATCTTTTCACTTGCAGATGTGATACTTCCTTGAGCATTTCTTATAAGCCTGGTATAGTGGTGATCAATTCCCTTAGTTTTTGCTTGTTTGTGACAAGATTTTATTTCTCCTTCATTTCTGAAGAATAGCTTCACTGGATATAAAACTCTTGGCTAGCAGGGCTTTTTTTTTCTTCCAGCACTGTGAATATATTATCCTTTTCTCTCCTGGTCTGTAAGATTTCTGCTGAGAAATCCACTGTTAGTCTAATGGAGATACTCTTATATATGACTGGACATTTTTGTCTTGCTGCTTTTAGGATTCTTCATTTGTCTTTGACTTTTAACAATTTGATTTGGAGAGGACCTGTTTATGTTGAATCTATGTGGGAAGCTCTTTGAGCTTCCTGGGTATCCATTTCTCTCAAGACTTGGGAATTTTTCTGCTACTATTTCATTAAATATGTTTCCTTGCCTTTTCCCTTTCTTCTCCCTGTGGAATGCCCATAATATGAATATTTGTCTGCTTGATGGTGTCCCATAAATCCTATAGGCTTTCTTCATTCTTTTTAATTCTTTTTTCTTTTATTTGTTTGCCTGTGTTATTTCAAAAGACCTGTCTTCAAATTCAAGAATTTGCCTGGGGACAAACACCAGCCATCTTCCTGATGTCATTCTTTAATCATCTTTCATATATGCTTGAATCCTTCATGACTGTGTGGGTATTCTTCTCTTAGAATACTCTTCTCTTAAATTTAAAATCTAGCAACCTCTCATATGAAGCCTTGTAAACAAAATTTTGGAATCTTCTATATATCTATAGAAGTTTGTCTGTAATATTATAGAACTCATCATTCTGTATTACATTTTTTTGTTTACATATCTGAGCTTACTTAATCTATCTTGTATTCCTATTGCCTAATTTAGTACTTGGCATGTACTAGGTCTTCTTGTCTGTGTTCTATCACAATCTTTATTTCTCTTTTAGTTTCAATTGACAAAGTATTAGAGAATTAAGTATTAGAGTATTAAGAACCAAGGCTGTGAAATCAGACTGCTCCGTCATTTTCCAGGTGTGATTTCAGACAAATAATTAACCTTGTTAAGCCTTTATTTCTATATATGGAAAATAGAAAAAATAATAATACTTAAATTATTGGTAGGATTAAATACATATAAAGCACTTAACACAGAGCATGGCATAAAATGCTTGCATATTGTATGTGTTTTATTAGCTATTATTATTTCTGTTAATTTGTTCATTCACAAATATTGATTGATTGAGCATTTCACTCTTTGCTAGTTATTATGCTAGGTACGAGAACAAGATAGATATGGTCCCTGTACTAATGGAATGATACCTCAGTATGTACCAGTTAGTATAAAGGTTATTTTAACAGTTGTTCTAAGTGATGGTGAAGAGTTACTGTTCCAATTAAATTGTAATTTCCCCAGGCTTCCAAAAATTTGTAAATTTTTATTGAATTAACTTTATTAAATAGTTTCAGTAATTCCATATGTATAAAATATAAGAACAGTAGCACACTGTGCCATAAAGTGTGAGTTATTAAACTCATTAAATTCTTACCTAAAGTAATGAAGATGTATTGATGAATCCTAGAAAATTTGTTGTAGACTTTGTGTTTTGATTACACAATAAAAAACCTACAGTTTATTCAACTTCCGTAATTTTTTATCTTTTTAAAAGTAGGGTGGTTTCCAGTACCAAGATAAAGAGTATTTGGTATATCTTATCAAGGTATTTCAAAAGAAGCATTACAAGAGTAATTACATCTATTAGGTCATTAAGTATGAAATGTCTGATTTCCTTAAGTACTAAGGTTGACAGTTGATATCTGTGGCATTTTCACTTTGACACTTCTTGTTTTATTTTTATTGTGAAGCCACATCCTCATTCTTTCTAACACATGGTTTTTGGCTTGGGATTATCTTTCAAAAAATTTTTTAGAGCAATTTTTGTGAAACCATGGATAAGTCAAAAATCTGTGTTAATTTTTAGTATGAGTTCCATCGTGGAACCAGTGCTGTGTGGACAGCTCAAAATATCAGCAAAGTGTTAGGGAAGCATGTGGCTAATGAATGTATAGTATGTTGATAGTTATAGAAGTTCTGTTCTGATTATTTAAATATTGAAAATCAGCCTCGTGGGCAACCTGAGACCAAGGTGGATAATGATGGGCTGAAAGCTATAATGGAAGCAAATCCATCTCAACCAAGTGAATTAGCAGCAAGGTTTGGCATTACTATTCCAAAAATATTGGACCATTTGAAACAAATTGGCAAGGTAAAGAAGCTGGATGGATGGGTACCACATGAGTTAAATGAGCATCTGAAGAGAAATTGTCTCAAAGCTTACCTTTCTTTGTTGTCACGACATAAAGATAAACCATTTCTACACTGAATTGTTACGTGTGACAAAAAATGGATTCTTTTCAACAATCATAAGTATTTGGCACAATGTTTGGATAAAGATGAAGTGCGGAAACACAGTCCAAAACCGAGTATTTATTCTAAAAAGCTAATGGTGTCTGTTTGGTCATCCAGAGCTGCTGTTTTCCATTATAGCTTTATGAAACCTGGTCAGTCGATTATAGCAGTTATCTACTGCAGCCAACTGGATGAAATGATGAGGATGCTTGCAATTAAGCAGCCAAGATTTGTCAATAGAAGACAGGCCAATCCTCTTGCAAGACAACGCTCAACCACATGTCGCACAAACAATGCTGCTCAAACTACAGAAGCTGGACTTGGAAACTCTGTTATTCACCATACTCACCAGACCTTGCATCAGCTGACTACCACTTCTTCCAGGCCTTGGACCTCTTCTTATAAGGAAAAATATTCCGTTCTCAACAAGCTGTGGAAAACATCTTTTGCAATTTCATCACCACTCACTTTCCAGGTTTCTTAGCTGCTGGCATTAACAAGCTACTGTTAAGATAGCAAAACTGTGTTGACAGTTTAGGCACATACTTTGATTAATTGTACTGATTCTTGTTTGAGATACAATAAACTACATTTTTTATTTGAAATGGACATTTCATATTTAATGACCTGTAATAGTACGGTCTTTTGTTTTCAGATGGTTGAAATGTCTTTGTAATATAGGTACTGCATTTAAATGTTACATGATAGGAAGATGGAGTCTTGAAGAGTGGACAATAAATTTAAAATATATTTTATTGTTTCTTTGAAGCTGAGGAAAAGAGTAAGTTGCTAATTGACTATTATTTTGTCCTTTCATTCTATTACAACTTTCTTTTTTTTTTTTAATTTCAGCATATTATGGGGGTACAAATGTTTAGGTTATGTATATTGCCCATGGTCCCCCAGCCCCCCGAGTCAGAGCTTCAAGCGTGTCCATTCCCCAGACAGTGCGCATCGCACTCTTTATGTAGGTATACACCCATCCCCTCCCTCCCCCCACATCTGCCCGACACCCAATTGGTTTTATTCCCAAATGTCCACTTAGGTGATGATCAGGGAAACCAATTTGCTGGTGAGTACATGTGGTGCTTGTTTTTCCATTCTTGGGATACTTCACTTAGTAGAATGGGTTCCAACTCTATCCAGGAGAACATAAGAGATTCTATATCACTGTTATTTCTTATAGCTGAATTCTATTACAACTTTCTACATTTCACAGTTTTGCAAATTTATGTAAAATACATGTGAGGTGATCAACATACACTGTACATGTGAATTATTGCATTCCCATTGTACCTATTCTCGCTAGTTACTACCATTTTAACAAAAGCACAGAGAATGAGAGAACAATGTGTAACTGATAACCCAGATGTAAAAAAGAAGTGTGGAATTTTTAAATGAGTATTAATTCTATTTATATTTCAAGTCAGTGGACAAATTCTTTTTTAGTGTTTTATCAGTCTACTAAATGTTGACCTTTCTAGCTCTTGGCTTGTCACTGCTCTTCACTTTATAAGTAAGCTTCTTCAAAGATTGTCTACTCTCATTTCATATTTCATTTACTCTTTAACCCATTGTAAACTGGCTTCTACCCCTTCAACTCACTAGTGACTTCCTAATTGTTTATATTAGCACTTCTCAGCCTTTTTATAGCACTTGGCAATGGGTACTTCCACCTTCATGAGATGCTTTTCTGAGTTTCTGTGATACCCCTTTCTCAGAGTTTCCTCCTACTTCTCAGGCTCTTCTTCTATTTCCTTCAGGGGCGCTTTTATTTTTGCTTGTGCTTTAAATGTACTTTCCAGGATTATATGCTTAGTTTTTTTTTTCTTATTACATTTTATTCTTTCACTTGTCAATCTTATATTTATGTTTGTGGTTCCATCTGTCTTCCGTGAACTAATGGTTCCCCAATGTATATCTGGAGCTCAACCTTTTTATCTCAGCACAAGTCCTGAAATTACAATTGTCTGCTGAATTCAGCTGGGTGTCCTCAAGTACAACATTCTAATATCCCTTAAAATCTGTACAACCTTCTGTATTCTCTTACTTTGGTACAACTTTTCATTTAATTGTACCAATTTCTAGTAAAAAAACTACATCTGTGGTATCCCTCAGATTTATCCTGTTTTGTCTATTTCTATTATGATACTTATATTTCAAGCCCCCGTATTCTCTCTCCGAGGATATTGTAACTATCTCCAGAGTGACTTTCTATCTCCAGAATTGACTTCTCTTTATCTATCCTTATTGCCACCACAATCATCTTCTAAAATGCAGTGTTTTAGTATGTTATTCCTTATCTTAAAATCTTTTGCTGTTTTTCATTACCCAGAAGTAGTTTTCAAATATCTGTCCATGCCTTGCCTACTTTATGATCATTTAGAGCTGCAATCCTCAACCCCTGGCCCATGAACTTAGTACCGGTCCAGGCCTGTTAGGAATCAGGCCACACAGTAAGAGGTAAGTGGCGGGTGAGCAAGCAAAGCTTCATCTGTATTTATAGCCTCTCCCCATTGCTTGCATCACTGCCTGAGCTCCACCTCTTGTCAGATTAGCGGCGGCATTAGATTCTCATAGGAGCGCAAACACTACTGTAAACTGCATATACAAGGGACCTAGGTTGCGTGCTCCTTTTAAGAATCTGGTACATGATGATCTGCGGTGCAGCTGAGGCAGTGATGCTAGTCCTGGGGAGCAGCTGCAAATACACATTAACAGAGAGGTTTGACTGCACAATAAATATAATGTGCTTGAATTATCCTGAAACTATCACCCCCGACTCCCAGTCTGTAGAAGAATTCTCTTCCATGAAACCAGTCCCTGGTGCCAAAAAGGTTGGGGACTAATGATTTAGAGAACTTTTGAAAAGCTCATATTCTGTACAGATTCTGAATTAGCTCAGAATTTAGGAATCTTTAAAAAGTTTTCCAGATGGTTTTGATAAACAGCCGTAGTTGGAAAACACTGACCTATACGTATTGTTCAGATTCCTCATCATAACGTATACATAGACCCTTCAGGATCTCCTTCTCCAGCACCATCTCACTCTGCTCTTCCTTCCCTCGGTCACTGTGTTCCAGCCAGGGTGCCTTCTTCTCGCCCTGGAACCTATAAGGCTTGATCCTCTTTTGGGACTTTTGCATAATTTTGTTTAATTGGGGGCAGGGTCCTTGATTTCTATCTGCTGTACCTCTGCTCCCCTCTATACCCTAGCCAGCACCTTCTTGGATTTCACATGTGGAACTCAGGTTGAAAACCACTGGGCTAATCCAAATCAATGAGGCCTAGAAAGATTATGTGACTTGCTGAAATTATGTAATAGTGAATGGCAGAACTTATCTAAAATTTAGGATTTATATTCCTAACATAGGTTTTATTTATTACTTTTCTATACTTTCATATGTATTGTATCTGGGCAAGTTGATCTGAATTGACCTCTTAATATTTTCCTTCCTAAATAAATTACCATACATTTGTTTTCCTCATTTATGTATTCATTTGTTTGTTTATTCATTCAACACACATTTATATGACCATACAAGGAGCAGTCCAGGTCCTGGGGAGAGAGGAGATAGGTAGAAAATTTGAATAATATAAATTTCCTATCCTTAAGGTTCTCAAGACATATTTTATATATTTTATATTTAATCATAAAATACTATACAGAAAAATAAATTATTAATTTTTTAGAAAAGAAACCATAGTGTATTCTTGTCCACTGTTTTCTTTCTTTCTTTCTTTTTTTTTTTTTTTTTTATCCAGGGAAAGACCATGTTTGTAGATTTATTGGCTGTGGGAGGAATGATCGATTCAACTATGTGGTCATGCAGTTGCAGGTAGGTTACCCTGAAAATGTCTCTTAAAATCTTTCAGTTTTGATCAAAGTACCCAATTACTGTAGATATGAATAAAAATAACAACATTCTTGGTATCATCTCGAATGTTTTATACTGTGCAGATGGAACTTGTATTTAAACAGACTTGATATAGATTTTCTAAAAATGAAATGGTTGTCCTTGTCAGCTGTTTTAGTTGACCTGTATTTTCACTGATTGTCATCTTTGCAGTTTTCAATCCCTGCGTGGATAGAGACATATAATGTGAGTTTTATCCTGTTCCTGTCCCTTTCCCTTCCACCATTCATTTCCTTAGGGATTCCAGTTTTTCATTTAGCCTCTCAAATGCTGTCTCAATCTGTTTCGTGCTGCTACAGAATACCTGAGACTGGGTAATTTATAAAGAACAGAGATTTATTTCTTTCACTTCTGGAGGCTGGGAAATCCAAGATTGAGGGACCTACATCTTGCGAGGGCCTTCTTGCTATGTCATCACATGATGGAAGGTGAAAGGGCAAGAAAGCATGCACATGTGCAAGGGATGTGGAGAAGGGGGCCAAATTCATCCTTTTTATCAGAAATGCACTCCTGAGATAAGTAACGCACTTCCACACTAATGATAATCCATTCACAAAGGCAGAACCTTCATGACCTAATCATTTCTTTGTTGCATTGGAGAGAAAGTTTCCAACACATGAACTCTGGGGGACATGTTTAAACCATAGCAAATACCAGCCCTGACCACTTGAAAATTTAAGCATTAATTGAGATAGAGGAAAAATGCCATTCCTCTCACTCTTTTCCATCATTAACATAGTTCTGTTCTCTGTCCTTTAGATGTACATGGAGTTGGGTTGAGGGATCAGAGGAAAGAAATTCAGAAAGGGAATATTGGAATAATGACTGCACCAGGGAGTAGAGGGAAACCGTTCCATTTCCTCTGACACTGCCTCTGCCCCTGAACACACACGCACCCCTGAACCATAGTCACCCTTGAAGTTTAAAAGCCACAGTTCACCTTGCTGCCTATCTTAGAGTTCTCAGGATTTCCTTTCCTCTTTAGCAAACCTTTTTGGGCATTTGATTCATTTAATTTCTTTCAACTTATCTAAATAACGGTAATTTCAGAGATATAGGTCTTGGCCTAAATGCTTCTCCTCAGAGGCTTTTTTTGTTTTTCTCAGCCATCCTTCAGCATTTGATTTAGATCTAAAGATGTCAACCTCTCTGTAGCCTATAGCCTTAAAGTCTTTCTGAGTCATGTGATTCACTATCTCTTAAGCCAGCGTAGCTTTATGTCTTGAAGCAGCTATCCCTGAGGGTCATTAATATAGACTCTGCTTTCTCTCACCCTGGCTAGTAATAATATAACTTTTTGTATGATATTTTATGGTTTTCATCTGGATTTATCATATATTTTATTTGATCCTGCCATATCCCCATGGGGAAGAGAGGACAGGATTTTTATCCCCATTTTGCAAATGGAGAGGCTAAAGTTCAAGGAGGTTCGTGGTTTTCCTGAAACAAACTCATCTGATGGGTGATTAAAGCTTGGTGTGGAACCCTAAGGCCAGTATTCTTGCTGTAATAAGAGAAAACTTCAGTTTTGTCTTCAGGTTACCACTGATTGGAGAATTATGGAGAGGAGCTTTATTTAGTCTGCAGAATCTCTCTTAGTGTCAGTACATACTCATTTTTATTCTTGCACTTACCAAAATCTTACTTTCTGTAAATGGGAAGGCTCTTAGTACTGGGAAAACTAAGGGGACTGGTGTATATCAGGTAGTGATAGCCTTTGTGGCCTTTGGCAGGCTCCTATGGACTTGTCCAAGAATCTTTCCATTTGAATTGTATGTTGTAAAGTTAACCTATTAAACCCGCATCCTTATAATTAGTATTGACTTGATTTGGGACAAGGACAAAGCTGCTATAACTGCTAGAATATACTCTCTCTTATTTGTCATATGAAACATAACTACTAGATCTCCCCCATATATTTTAATAAAATCCAGATACTCAAACCTAGCTAAAACTTGAAATTCATTATTCTTAAGTTAACCTTGTTCTCTTCCTCCTGGTGACTCAATACCTGCCTTGAACATTTTTAAGGAATAACCCTATCTCTGTTGTAGAAATTCTAGCTATATATCATTAAAATGGATCTTAACACCTTACAGAATTCAAGCAGTTGTACACACTTATTTTCTTAATTCTCCTAGCAAGACTTGTCCAAGTTTCATTTAATATCCTGTCAGCGTAGAAGCTTTGTATGAGCATCCTTAGTTAGCAAAAGGGTGATATTTTGTGATAAGCATGTTACCTAGTGAAAGGCAAAAAAAAGTTTTGAGTCCTGTAAACAGTAAAAATGTAGATCTAGATTGCCTGACATATTTTTTAAAACTTTTTATTACTGTGAGAAAAATTAAACATACAGAAAAGTAAAGAAACTAATATAATGAACACCATCTACTCATCCCACTTCAACAATGATCAGTATATGGCTAATCTTGTTTCAGGTGTATCTTTTTCCTCCTATCCCTCGCTAGATTTTTTTTTTTTTTTTGAGACCAAGGTCTTGCTCTAGCTCTGTCACCCAGGCTGAAGTGCAGTAGTCTCATCGTAGCTCACTGCCCCCTGGAACTCTTGGGGTCAAGCAATCTTCCTGTCTCATCCTCCCGAGTAGCTGGGACTAAAGGCATGCACCACCACGCCCAGCTAATTTTTCTATCTTTTGTAGAGATATGGTCTTGCTTTTGCTCAAGCTGGTCTTGAATTCCTGGCCTCAAGCAATCCTCCTGCCTTGGCCTCCCAAAGTGCTGGGTTTACAGGCTGTGAGCCCAGCCAGTAAGCCTCTTTTAATCTATTGGTTTTCCCTTTATCTTTTATTTTCTTGCAGTTTTCTTTTTGTTGTTGTTTTTATTGTCATTCATAAAAATGGAGTCCTTTGATATGCAGGAGTTACCATATTCTTGATTTTGTTGATTCCCTGTGGTGGTGTCTAATATGTCCTTCTTTCCCCTGTTTTTCATGTAAACTGATAATTAGATACGATTTCAGTTTTGTTTTATTTGGCAAGAATACTTCAGAGGTGGGTTGTGTGTTTCCTATTGCATCACATCAGGAGGCATTGTCTGGTCTCTCTTTTAGTGATGTTAAGATTGATCAGTGGGTTCAGAGATTGTTAGCCTAATCCATCCATTTTAAAGTTACCAATGGCTTTATCAACCCATTAGTAATAATTGCCTAGACCCATTATTTTAATGGGGGTTGCAAATATAACTATTCTGTCATTTCTTCATTTATTAGCTAGAATTCTTCTTTAAAAATTACTCCATCCCTTATTAGATTATCCTGGATACATTTCATATAGGAAAGGCAGGACTAATATTTGATTTTTCAGTTATCAGTTTTCAGAATAATGAGTTGGTTCCCTAATATAAATATATATAAAAGTATATAAGTCCATGAACTCAGGGATTTAATATATATTTGTTGTCTTTCAATCATTATAGTTGTTTTTCTCTTTTTTTTTTTTTTTTTGAGACAGAGTCTCGCTCTGTTGCCCGGGCTAGAGTGCCGTGGCGTCAGCCTAGCTCACAGCAACCTCAAACTCCTGGGCTCAAGTGATCCTACTGCCTCAGCCTCCCAAGTAGCTGGGACTGCAACCATGTGCCACCATGCCCGGCTAATTTTTTCTATATGTATTTTTAGTTGGCCAGATAATTTCTTTCTATTTTTAGTAGAGACGGGGTCTCAGGGGTCAAACTCCTGACCTCGAGCGATCCTCCCACCTCGGCCTCCCAGAGTGCTAGGATTACAGGCGTGAGCCACCGCGCCTGGCCTGTTTTTCTCTTTAATGTTCAAATTGTCCCATCTTTGGCGAGTGGGACTTCCTTCAAGTTGGGTCCTCATTGATTTTGACAGGACTAGACTGCAGCAGTCTTTGATAACATCTTCATTTTCTGGTATAACACCGTGTACTGGGTTCATTCTGTATATTTCATGCTCCAGGTCTGGAATCAGCCACTTCTGCATTAAGCTCTGATACCTTAATGGAAAAATGATATTTAGAGACCACAGTCTAGATGTCTAGGTGTCTGTTGCAATTGGGTTTGTCATTACTTTTAATTTTTTTCCGAGTGGAGAGATTTCAGGAAATACATTTTTTAAAAGAAAATATGTCATGGTTTATGTTGATGTTTCTAATTCAAATTTACAATAATAGAATTTCTAATAACTTCTTTTTATATTTTTATTTCTTTCCTCTTATGTACTTTTTAATGTATGTATAGATGAGATGATTGGAATTTACATGAAAATAACTAGTATGTGTGTGTGGGAAAGGAGAGGTATGTGTGAGGAGGTAATAATAGATGAAAAAGATTTGCCATGAGTTGATAATTGTTAATTCTGGGTGATAGATAGAGACATGAGGTTCATTTTATTTTTTTTTCCTTTTAAGAATGTTTCAAGGCCAGGTGCGGTGGCTCACGCCTGTAATCCTAGCACTCTGGGAGGCCGAGACGGGTGGATTGCTCGAGGTCAGGAGTTCAAGACCAGCCTCAGCAAGAGCGAGACCCCGTCTCTACTAAAAACAGAAAGAAATTATCTGGCCAACTAAAAAATATATATAGAAAAAAAAATTAGCCGGGCATGGTGGCACATGCCTGTAGTCCCAGCTACTGGGGAGGCTGAGGCAGTAGGATCACTTAAGCCCAGGGGTTTGAGTTTGCTGTGAGCTAGGCTGATGCCATGGCACTCACTCTAGCCCGGGCAACACAGCGAGACTCTGTCTCAAAAAAAAAAAAAAAAGAATGTTTCAAATTTTCAGTTAAAAAAACTACCTGTATTTTTATTGGGATCTTGTTAAATTTATAGAATTACTTGGGCAAAATGAATTTGCTTGTTTTATTCATTCCATATTACTATATATAAAGATTGTTTAGTTTTTTAAATGCCTGAGTATCAGTCAGTAAGATGACTGTACCATATTTTATTTAACAATTCATTTATTGACAGAAGTCCCCTCTTATCCAAAGAGGATATGTTCCAAGATCCCCAGTGGATGCCTGAAACCAGGGATAGCATGAAACCCTTATATCTGTTCTTAGAGTTTACTACTAAGGGACTAACAGGCAGGTAGCATGTATAGCATGGATATACTGGACTAAGGGGATGATTTACATCCTGGGTTGGATGGAGCAAGATAGCATGAGATTTTACCACACTACTCAGAATGGCCCACAATTTTAAACTTATGAATTTTTTATTTATAGAATATTCCATTTAATATTTTGGACCATGGTTGACTACAGGTAACCTAAATCAGGAAAGTGAAACTCTGGATGATGGGGGACTACTGTATAGATTGTTTTTAGTTTTTCTCTATAACAAATAATAACTACTAGTAGTATTTACTCTGAAGTATAATTTGGTGGGTCAAACCTGTTTGGTTTTACCATGTTAATAATGCTTTTCCCCATACTCTTGTTGGCCTGGTATTAATCTTCTCAGATTTTGCTAATTGATACATTAGATTCACATTTTAAAAGACTTAAATCTTTTAAATCATTACTAATATCATAAATCAAAATTAATTTATTTTTTGAAAGCTTTTATGATGGTAAAAGTTATTTACAAATAAAGTTCTAATATTAGGTATATTTTGGTGATCAGTTTTGATTTTGAAGAAAAAACTATTAGAATGCTAATAAAAATTATTAGATACTCATGGGGTTATAAAACTCATTACTGTAGATTGTCACTTATTTTACATTTACTAGGGATACAGAGGACAATAAACTTCCTTAAGATTAAAAATAATAATAAAGATAAATACCAATTAACTTATGCTGTGGGAAAACTGCATTTTAAAAAGAAGATAGAAAGCATGAAAAGATCCTGACTTTACTATAATTTTTAAACTCCAGATTATTGAAGAGTAATTAATATTTTACTTTGAATGATACTTGAATTGATTACTTTTTCCAAAGTGAATCAGTTGTCTTTAGATGAAGTGATTGTATTTAGTGGCATGGTAACCCCAAACATACACTATGGAATTCTGGGAGTAGGGAGATTAGGATATTTAAGTCCCCTTGTGATAATGGGAGCGTCTCTACTCTTTGGGATGTAGAACTGCAGGATCGTAGTCCTGCTCTCCTCTTCAAATTACTGGTTTATTGCCTAAGTAACAAGGAACTTTTTTGATTTGGAGCAGCACCATGAAAAAATATGGTAGAAAAGCACTGTAGGAAAAGAATACTTTGGAGTCAGGTAGACTGAGATTTGAAAACAGATTGACATTATTTAACCTCTTTGAACTCCAATTTCCTCCTCTGTAAAATAGGAACAGGTACAACTTCTATTTAGGTTGCTGTGAGGATTAAATGTAATCATGAATGTAATACATTTGGCACAGGCTAGATACATTCATTGTTTTACTGCTATGAGTAATTATTTGTCATATCATATTTGGTCATAATAACAATAGTTAGCATTTGTTGAGTACCAACTGTATACCAAACAGTATTCTAGAGTTTTACATGTATCTTCTTTAATCCTCACAAACTCTGTAAGGTAGGTCTTATTAGTCTTATTTTATAAGGAAACTGGTGGAGGAAAGTTAAGTAGCTTATATGGGAATATATGTTAGGCACTAATGAGGAATTACTGCTCAGGGCATATATATACATTTGGTTATTTATGTTTTAGATAATCAAGTCTATATTTTATGACATGAGAGGTAAAGGGAAACATGCTGAATCAGAAACATGATATGCTAAAAAACTGGTTATTTTTAAATTTGTCTGAAACATTCATCTTATTAAGAGAATCTCTTCTGTTGAGTAAGAGGATTGTGATTTGGGTAAAACCCTTGCTATTTCAGTTGATACATTTTTCAAGTGTAAATGAATAATTTCCCAGTCTTCTCTTATAACATAGTTTTTGTATCATATTTGACAGTGTTTATTTGGTTTCCACAGGGTCGGAATCTGGCAGATCTTCGCCGTAGCCAGTCCCGGGGCACATTTACCATTAGTACTACTCTCCGTCTGGGTAGACAGATTTTGGAGTCTATTGAAAGCATCCATTCTGTGGGATTCTTGCACCGAGACATTAAACCGGTAGGGCCTTTTCCAACCAGAGCACAGAATGAGTTTGGTATTCTTAATGTTATGATCAGACACAATAAATTGCACGTGTAGCTTTCTGTATTTGCCGTGGTTAAATACAAGATATTATTTTTATTTCTGTAGAGGCCTGGAAGCAAAAATGTGACTTGCCGGGCCAGGCACGGTGGCTCAGGCCTGTAATCCTAGTACTCCGGGAGGCCGAGGCGGGCGGATTGTGTGAGCTCAGGAGTTCGAGACCAGCCTGAGCAAGAGCGAGACCCTGTCTCTACTAAAAATAGAAAGAAATTATATAGACAGCTAAAAATATATATACAAAAAATTAGCCGGGCATTGGTGGCACATGCCTGTAGTCCCAGCTACTTGGGAGGCTGAGGCAGAAGGATCGCTTGAGTCCAGGAGTTTGAGGTTGCTGTGAGCTAGGATGATGCCACGGCACTCACTCTAGCCCGGGCAACAGAGTGAGACTCTGTCTCAAAAAAAAAAAAAAAAATGAGACTTACCTCTTAAGTTTTTTAAAGTGGTAATTACAAACTACAACTTATTTTCAAGAGCTTTTCTCATATAGTGAAAATGTTGCTTGGCAGCCAAATTAAAAATGAGGCCAGGTATAGTGGTGTGCACCTGTAGTCCCAGCTACTCAGGAGTCTGAGGCAAGAGGATCACTTGAGCCCAAGAGCTGAGGCTGCAGTAAGCTATGATCTCATATGCCTGTGAATAACGATAGCATTCCAGCCTAGCCATCATAGTGAAACCTCATCTCATTAAAAAAGAAAAAGTATATACTTGATTATTACTATGTGTGTGAACATTGCTAATTACTTAGCCTTATGCCTAAATTGGTAGTTATTCTTTGGATTTCTTTTTTTTTAATTTTTCAATTATTATTATTTATTTATTTTTATTTCAGCATATCACGGGGGTACAAATGTTTAGCTTATAATTATTTTATTACTAGTTATTGTTATTCCTTTGAATATATGGTTTTAAAAGTATATATGTTGCTTCAGATGTTTGCATTGTGTTCTTTGAACTATTTCTCTATTCAGAAATTATATTTATAAGAAATCATCCATTGTGAAAGACTTTATCTTTCTCCTCAGTGCTACTGTGGAATCATAGTGGTTTTTTGCTGTTCTGTTTTTCTTAGAAATTGTCATTTCCATAACTGTGAAATATGCTTTTTTTTTCATTTTGGTGTTTTATTCATGAGGGGAAATGACCCATTTCTGATATACTATATTTACTGTAAATTTATTATATGTTGGTACATTGAAAAGTATAGCCATCTGTCGTTACATTACTTCTAAAATTAGTTTACATGAAAATGCCAACTAAATTTAATGTG
Source organism: Lemur catta (assembly GCF_020740605.2). Taxonomy (NCBI): domain Eukaryota; kingdom Metazoa; phylum Chordata; class Mammalia; order Primates; family Lemuridae; genus Lemur; species Lemur catta. The sequence continues at coordinate 77,185,994 of NC_059128.1, read as the reverse complement.
ATAAAATCAGATTTAATGTGATGTGGTATTTCTCCTGCTCTTATTTCTAAGTGTCATTATTTGAGAATCAAGGTGATTGAAGAGTTTCCATTTTCATCAGAAAGCTTCATACGTAGAATAGTATTTTAAAAGTAATGCTAATAATTCTGTAACAGTTTGGCATTTACCTTCACAAATCCTCTTAGGTACCCATCTTTGCAAGTTTATAATCATTTAACATTACATTGATTTTTATTAAGGGAAGAATGCAAAGTGTATTTTCCTTAAGTCTGTTTTGAAATGTTTCCTTAAATTGTATTTTAATTTTAGGCTTAGTGAAATTCAGCTTTATCATGCCTATAAGAACTTATTTTAAATTTCTCTCTCTGTGTATATATTTTTTGCTCATCCCTAGTTTCTTCTATTTTAAATAGTAGGGATTGGGTTGTCATCTAAGAGTGACTGAGACTAGAATATTAAGGAACTTAAAATTCCAAGTCTAGTTAATGTTGTCTTATGTGTAACTTTATGCAGTCATTTAAATCATTTTTTGCTCAAAGTTTACAAAAAACTTTGTAGGCATTAATAAAACCCATTACTAAATTTTATTGACATCTAGTAAACATCATTGATTAGAATAGTATACTTGGAACATGTGTGTTATATAGCGTTTAAATAGAAGAGGAATTAAAATATAGGAAGGGTAAGATAAAAGGACTAAGTATTTTAAGAATGTATTAATATGTATTTTCCCTTACTTTTTTAGTCAAACTTCGCCATGGGTCGCTTTCCCAGTACATGTAGGAAATGTTACATGCTTGATTTTGGCTTGGCTCGACAATTTACCAATTCCTGTGGTGACGTCAGACCAGTAAGATTTTTCATATTATTATTAAATATTTGATAATTAACCTGTTATTTATAGTATCATACTTTTTAAAGAAATGCTAACTGTGTATTTGAATGGATGTCATCCAAGAAGTGGCATATAGAGTTTATGATTAAAGTATAGAATGAAATTAATAAATTTTATTATTAAAATTTTTGGCTTTAAGAATGTATATTAGAGGTAGATTTAGAGTGATCTTATAGTGAGAACACACATTGACCCTTTGGGATTAGGGGTCTTTTTTGCAATATGAGGCCCTTTCTCCATACTGCAATTCTTCTATTTCAGTTATTATACTTTTCAACTCCAGAATTTCCATTTGATCCTCTTTATTGATAGTCTCTATTTGATGAGACACTGTCATCATATCTTCTTTTACTTCTTTATTCAAGCTTTCCTTTAGTTTTGTGAACATATTTATAATGGCTACTTTGAAATCTTTTCCTGTTAAATCCAACATCTGGTCACTTTAACAGGCAGTTTCTGTTGCCTGATTTTCCCCCCAATGTATGGGTCATATTTTCCTGTTTCTTTGCATACTTTGTGATTTTTTTTTTTGAAACTGGGCATTTTAGATAACATATTACAGCAACTCGTAGGTACTGGTCTGTGCTTCCAGGGCTTATTATTATTATTATTGTTTGTTTAGTAATTGACTGAATTATTTTATTGAAGTCTGTTCCCTACCCCTGACCCCTCCATATAAATACAGTGTTAGGTTTCTGTTATTGGTCCTCAGGGAGGTGCATCTTTGGGCATGCCCACAGTCACCCTGGGATGACAGTGGCACTGGTAAGGCTTACTTCTAGTGTTTCTCTGACCACATCCAGCCGTTAAACTCCACTAATTCTAAGCCAATTGCTCTATTATTCATGACAGTATTCTGGTGCACAAATTCCTTGATAAACTAATCTGTTCAAATTATGGCTCCTAAGATGGAATAGTTTCTGAGTTCAGTGTTTGGTATTTGTTCTGACCTCAGGAGAGCTCCTCCCTCTTTTCCTCCCTCTTCTCTCCTGCCCAACCTATAGCATAGTAGACTATATATTCATTAGATCCATGAATCTCCTCCCAGTTCACTTCACTAAAACTTCTACTATTTTTGAGAGGGCTCTTAGGTTTGCTAAAAGAAAAACTTAAGACAAATTAAATTTAACAGAGTTAATTGAGCAAAGATTGATTCTTAAATCGGGCAGCCCCTAGAACCAGAATAGGTTCAGAGCGACTTCAGGGCTGGGACATACAGAAAATGGAAGTAAGGTACAGAAACAGTTGGATTGGTTACTGCTGGGCATTTGCGTTGTTTGAACCTGCTTTGAACAGTTGACTGCCTGTGCTTGACTGAGACTTGGCTACTGGTTACAAGTGTGGGTTACAGTCTTTTTAGGTTACAGTTCACTATGTTTGGAGAAACCTTTAGGCCAGACTTAAAATATGTACAGAGGCAACTTGAGGCCAAACTTAATTTAATAATTTTAAGAGATTGACCAAAGCTTTAAGCATTGATGTTGCTCTCTGTCACTATTGTAAATGGGCTTATTTGGTCTCAGTATGGGATTCACAAGTCTTACTTGGTCTCAGTTCCCATCTGTTTTGGCATCTATCTGCTTCCTTAAAGTTTTGGTTTTTTGAAATTCATATCTTTTGGGATCATGGTTATAATTGAAATAATTTTCTCATTGTTCTACTAATATAAAATCAAAAATTGCCTTTGTAGATTTGTTTCATATAGTACAATGTTATTTATTATTTGATTTTAGGAGCTTGAATTGTGTTGTTTGGATTCTCTAGGTATGCCGTTATGTCACCTATAGAAATCTATATTTGGATAGTCTTGCTATATATATTCTGGAAGAATGTAAAAACTTATAAATATTGAAGGAAGAATAATAAAGCATCCATGGCTTTTATCTAGGTTAAGAAATGACATAGTACCACCTTAGAAGCACTGTGGAGCCTTTCCTGATCACATTTCTTTTCCTTCCTTGAGCAATACTGTCCAGTGGAACTTACTAGGATCATGGCAGTATTCTCTGTTTGCACTGTCTAATATGGTAGCCACTAGCCACATGTGGCTATTGAGCATTTGAAGTATGGCCAGAGCAAATGAGGAACTGAATTTTTTTTTTTTTTTCTTTTAGACAGAGTCTCACTCTGTTGCCCTGGGTAGAGTTCAGTGGCGTCATCATAGCTCACTGCAACCTCAAACTCCTGGGCCCAAGTTATCCTCTTACCTTAGCTTCCTGAGTAGCTGGGAGTACAGGTACACACCATGACACCTGGCTAATTTTTCTATTTTTAGTAGAGACGGGGTCTCACTTTTGCTCAGGTTGGTCTCGATCTCCTGAGTTCAAGCAATCCTCCCACCTCAGCCTCCCAGAGTACTAGGATTACAGGCATAAGCCACTGTGCCAGGCCAGGAACTGAATTTTTAATTTTATTTAAGTGGCTGTCATATTGATGAGTATAGCCCTCAATATAATCTCCATTCCATATTTTGCATTAGCCAGTTCATTGCTTTTCTTTCTTCTCTTTGTTGCAGACTTGAGGGTACTTATTTTGGAGTTAGGGAGCAGGTTCAGGGAGCTGCCAAGGCTGGACTTCAAGTTCAGCTTAAAAATTTAACCCACTCTGCTTTTCCTTTTTATCTAGTCCCTCCCTTCCTCCATCCCTTCCATATTACTTCCCCTCTGCTTTTTTTAAAAGTCAATTTTATTTATGTGTAACACACCTTTAAAGTTTATCATTTTAATTAAAACTGTTGTGAATAATACATATAGTTTTATTATCACAGTAGACACCCTCTTGGCTGACCAACATGGAATAATAGTTCTGTTAATTGAAAAGGTTCACTAAGGACAGGGAGTCATATGACACATCTATGCCTTAATAATCTTTTAAATTTTTCTTTGTTTTATAAGTCTTTTTATTTTGAAATAGTTTAAGACTGACAAGAAGTTAAAAAATAGTATAGTTGCCATGTCCCTTCACCCACCTTCCCCCAGTGATATCTTACATAATCATAGTACATTGTCAAAACTGAGAAATTGATGTTGGACACAATATAAATTAACTCAGGTACAGACTTAGATTTCATCAGTCTCAACATATACTTCTTGTGGGGGAAGGGATGATATATGAAATTTTATCACATATAGATTCATATAACCAACACCGTAATCTATCACCACAAAGAAACTCCCTCAAAACAGAAATGTATATTTACTTTCCAGTCTTATGGTGTAGGACCATCAGTCAGAATGCATTATAGAGGGAATGGTAGAGAGGATCTGTACACCAGTGAGTTGTTTATGTGGTTGGTTTTGAGGGCCTCTACTATTTGTCACCTGTAAAATGTATTAGTTACAGTAAGAAGGGTTATGAGGTGCAAAGAAGCCCTGAATTATATATATTCACAACACTTTGATTCATACAATTTCAGAGTTGAACCTCTATTTACTTAATGATTTGAATCTGCCTGTTCATTTTTTTCTCCTGCTTTTAATGCATGCCCCAGTTTCAGCCCTTCAGCTGGCATCTCACATTGACTCTTTGTGTCTAAGCTCTTGGAATGGCATGTTTTCTCTTGCTGCTTCCTTCCTGACCATTCAGCTGAAACTTCTAGTGCCTAGGGCTGAGTAAGAAAAAATTTATAAGTCTGTTTCTCTGTTTGCATTCTAGAATTTCAGCTGAATTTGTGCTGTTTTCCTCTTTCCATTGAGAGTTTTATTACATGGTTCTCCTTGTATTTTTTTTTTCCCTGATCTTTTCCCTTTTGTTAGCAGTAGGCCAGGGCTCATTCCTAGAGTCTTCCTCTTCTCCTTCTAGATTTATTCTCCTAGGAGTTCATCCTGTCTCTGACATACACACTACACATTCACATTACTTCTGCTCTTGTACCAGTCTTGAGGTTTCTTGTTTGAATGATTAAAATCATTTCTTCACTGATATCCCTATCTTCTCCTTCCAGTCTATTGGAGTAAACATCTCAGGGACTTCCTCAGTCATGTCACTTTCCTACTTAAACATTTTTGATGAATTCCATTTGCCTGTACATTATATACCAAACAATTTAATATGATATTCAAGGCCTTCCTTAAGCTGACTCCAACCTATTTTTTTCATTATTTTCTCTCACCATCTTCTTCAGCCATACCAGACTCCTTTCCCTAACACCCATGGTACTTTCCTCCCTCTTTGCATTGTTCAACATCTTTTTTGCCTAATATGCATTTCTTCTTCCTATTATAACCAGTCCTTGAAGGCCTAACTTTTTGGCTTCATTTGAATGTCTAGGTATTATTTTAGTGAAACATGTTCTTAGATTGTTAAGCACTCTCACTTTTTGCTTTCTTTTTCTTTAAAGATGTTTTTAATTAATTTATTTTTTCATTTTAATTTTTTTTTATTAACTGGACACTGAATGATAAAGATGTTTTTAAATATAAATTTTGTGGCTGGGCATGGTGGCTCATGCCTGAAATCCCAGCACTTTGTGAGGCTGAAGCAGGAGGATCATTTGAGCCCATAAGTTCAAGACAGCCTGGACAACATAGTGAGACCCCATTTGTCCAAAAAATTAAAAAATTAGCTGGGCATGGTGGTGCGTGCCTGTAGTCCCAGCTACTTGGGAGGCGGAGGTGGGAGAATTGCTTGAGCCCAATAGTTCAAGGCCAGCCTTGGCAACATATGGAGACCCTGTCTCTAAAAACAAACAAACAAACAAACAAATAACACTTAGTGAGAGGCAGAAATCATTGATTGCCAGAGACAGGGGTGGGAGGGTGGGAGGGACTGACTACAAAGAGGTATTAAGGGAACTTCTTCTTGGAGTGATACAAATAGTCAATATCTTAATTGTGGTGGTAGTTATGTGACTTTTTATCTTTGCCAAAATTCATAGAACTGTGCACACTGAAAGTATGAATTATGCTGTATGTAAATTACATCTCAATAAATCTGCCTTGAAAAAGATTAAAAAAGGGAAACAGTGAAACAAATTTCTGTTTCACCCCTGCCTATTCAAAATCCACTCATTTCCTATACTGCCCCTACCCACCACATTCACCTTTAGATAGCTGTAGTGTTAGTAGTTTCTTATATATCCTTCCAGAATTTCTTTATACATGATACAGCAAATACAAATGAATATTCTTGTTTTGCCTTTTTAATTCAAAAGGTAGCATGACATTCATTGTACACCTTTCTTTTTTTCACTTAACAGTATATCTAGACAATTCTTCCACATCAGTATGTAGAGCTTCTTCATTCTTTTTTGCAGCTGCAAAGTATATTCCATCATATGGATATACTATAATTTATTTAATCAGTCCCCTATTGACAAACATTTAGGTTGTGCCCGGCTTTTGCTATCATGAATGCTGATGGTAATGAATGACTTTGTACATCCACTATTTTTGCTTATGCAAGTATATCTGTGAGATAAAGTTCCAGAAGTGAAATTTCTGGATCAAAGAGAATATATGTATTTGCAATTTTCATATATATTGCCAAATTGCCATCCATTGGGGAGGTTTCAAGAGACTACCTATTTCAAGGCCCAATAAAATGCTGCCTGGTCTTAAGACCTTTCCTTCTTCCCTCCTACCAAATAAGACTCCTGAATGTTCATAACTCATTGTACTTTGCTAATGGTGTTAATTATAATCTGCTTTGGACTTGAATTGTTTGCATATATGGTTGTTATCTCCAATTGGGTTTGAGTTGTCTTTACTACATTAAATAAGGTGACTGAATTTCCTTGACCTGGTATTATTTGTTTGATTACTTATATCAAGATTTCTCTAAACAGCTGATCTCTTTTTGTATCTGTTTCAACCTTTCCATGTCAGAAGTAAGGTCAGACCCAGGCCAGGGATACTCTTAAGTAGAAAGAGTCTCCTGGGCTTGTCTTGGCTAGAAGCCATTAGAAAGTCTTGTTATCCAATTAACTATGGACTAAGCTGCAGATGTGATAATAGATCTAGAGATTTTCATCTTGGCAATTACTATACTGAAAATGATTGGGCAAATTGCATGCTACAAAAAACAATTTTGTGTTAGCTGAGGGCTCCTGTCAAGTAATGAATAAAAGGACAACCTCTGAAATGTTTACTGAGAAGAATTGATAGTAGGCTTTCATATATTCTCTTAAACATTTTTCTTCTAGAAAAAGAAATCTGCAACCCCAGTTCTGTCAACCAAATCAAAACTATTAGATATTCCTGTTAATTATGATGTCTTAGGAAAATATTGAGACCCATTGACTATGATTACCAGTGAATGGCAGCTAAGAAAATAAATGACATTTTAAAAGATTACAGAAACTTTTGATTATTGAGACTTGTCATTAAATAGAGAATATTTTTAAAATAATAATCTTAAAATAAAAACAATAAAGTAAAAGGAAAGAGTAGTTAATGAAAAGAAATGAAATAAATAAACAAATAGCTAATTTGATTAGATTAAGCATACATTACAAAAATGAGCAAATGGAGGAAGAATGCTTAGACTGTTTATCTTATTCTTATGCTATAGCATATGACCAAAATGATTCTGGTACAGATTTTTAAAGTAACATTTACTACAGTCTTTTTTCTGACTAGAAAAGTAATACATGTTAATGGAAGAAAATTTTAAATTGCTTAAAAAAACAAAATACTCTACTAATGGAAATGATTGGCAATGATCATTTTCAAATTGTTAGTGTTCATATTGAGCTATAGTGTCATTCATGAATCTTCAGGGTGCTGACTTGATCCTTGTGAAGCAGTAGAATGGAGACAGTGTATGATTTTAAGTCAAAAGGTCTTAGTTGATGCCTGTTTTGCCATTTACTGATTTTAGACAAGTTACTTACCTCTCAGAAACTGTTTCTATGCTTATAAAATGAACAAGACCAGAGTTTATATTCCATGGACTGGAAAAAACATTCAACAAACAAATTAAAAAATAAACAAATAGCAATAAACAAAGTAAAAATATAAATAAAATTTGTTTTGCATAGTAAAAGAAGTTATGAAAAAGAAATAAAGCAAGGTAAAAGAACAGAGTGGCATTGTAGATGGGGGAGTAGTATTTTAGATTAGGGTGATTTAGGAATGTTTCTCTGGGAAGGTGACATTTGAGCAGAGGTTGTAATATAGAGTAGTAGAGTTTGCTATTGGAGACATGCAAGGAGATAGCATTCCAACTTGAAAGAATAATGTGCAAAATTTTGACCTAGAAACAAAATCGGTCATAGAAGAAACCACAGTAAATCCATTGTTGAAGGAGGCAAGTGCCAGATCATGGAAAGTCTTGTGGGCCAAATAAAAAGTTTGGGCTTTACTCTAAGGAGTTCCCTGAGAGCTAGAATCATATATTATTCATGTTTAGCTTTATTCCCAATACGTGGCATGTACTAAGTACCCAATAACTTGAATTTTTAATGTATGAATTCCATGTATAGGTTGAGTATAAGTTACCACCACCTTTGAATTGAGTTTGAATAAAATAGCCAAGATATGAAGAGGTTGGCATGTTAGGTTACTTATTGATTTCTCATGGTCTTTATATATTTATTTGAATCCAGAGCCTGAATATTAATATGTATATTACGATGTTTGGTATAATTCTGGGTATGTGAAAGCATTTAGTGTTTTATAATGTACAGAGTTGTATGTATGTCATAAATGCCACTGTATTTTAAAATGCAGGTAGGAAAAAATGAGACTGAAACAAAATTAGCTAAAAATGTTGTAAGTGGTTGTTTTAAGGTGTGATTTAGAGATATTCTCTCTCTAGTTTTCCATAATTTCACAGTAAAAAGTTAGAAATTAAAATAAATAGTATTTTATTGTGACAGTAATGGACATACATCTCCCATTTACTTCACGGGCTCAAGTGTGCTGAATCTATTGCTATTTGAAGCACGTTTATTATCCTTTACTTGGCTTTGTTGTAGCCTCGAGCTGTGGCAGGCTTTCGAGGGACAGTTCGTTATGCATCAATCAATGCTCATCGGAACAGGGTAAGTATCTAAACTAGAGTCATATCTGTATAAGCATGCTAATGGCTTGAATCTGATTGACCTCTTTACGTTAGAGTATAAAGGTATGGAAAGTGCATAGGAGTAGAGGATTCCCTTTATGGTGACAAAATTACAATAATTCTTGGAATGATTGTTCCAATTCACTTTTTTTGTATGACACTAATGGTAAAGGAGTTAGTAATACTTACACATTGTAAGGTGTATAATGGATAACAGATATGTATAGCTGCACAGAGAATAAAATTGAATTTGCCAGAAAAGATAATAGCTAAGTATATTTATGTCTATGGAGAATGTGTCCATAATTAGGTAGAAGTATTAACACATTTAATATAGAATTTTGAAGAGATAGAACATCTGTGTTCTATTTCAAGAAATTATTTGGGAATATAATTACTATAAATACCTAATGAAATGTCGGGGTCATTATTTTATCTGTATTATGTATCTAATCTGTGATATCCCCTCCCCACCAAACCTTTTGTTTTTTTGTGAAGAGCTCAAGTGCAGACAACTTAAACATTTTCATTTTAGTAAATTATCTGTTTCCTCTTGGTTTAAATTTTTAAAATCCCTCTCCCTCTCCCTCTCCCTCTCCCTCTCTCCCTCTCCCTCTCCCTCTCCCCCTCTCACCCCCTTTTCCTCTTCCCTTCCTCCCTCCCACTCTTCTGCCTTTATTACCTCAGTCCTGTTGTTCTGCTCTGATTTTTCCCCCTCGTCCTGGACCTTAAGTATGAGTAGGAAAGGTGGACGTTATGTGGATTCTCAATCCTTGAACTTGTTTGAGTGGAGATAAGAAGTTTAACAAGTGATTCCTTGATAAAATAAACAGAAATCTTTACCTTATACTTTTTTTTTTTTACCTTGTTCCTGTTCTGTGAAACCAGAATTGCTTTAATGAGAATTTGACCAGTGCTAAATATAATAGGAGGAGTATGCCATGGTCTTATATGCTATGCTCCAGTTAATTTGGTTTCTTATGATATGATTATAAATTAAAAATAGTAAAGGCATTTTTATCAGCACTTTGCCAGGCATTTTAACTCATTTGGTTTGACTCAATGTTGCTTTATTTTATTATATATAGTCTCTTGTTTTGCCTTGAAAAGAAAGTTTTCCTGTTTTCTCGGTTGAATCTTATGAAATTTTAGAAATACTAGGTTTTTGGCCAGGCGCGGTGGCTCACGCCTGTAATCCTAGCACTCTAGGAGGCCGAGGCGGGTGGATTGCTCGAGGTCAGGAGTTCAAGACCAGCCTGAGCAAGAGCGAGACCCCGTCTCTACTAAAAATAGAAAGAAATTATCTGGACAACTAAAAAATATATATAGAAAAAATTAGCCGGGCATGGTGGCGCATGCCTGTAGTCCCAGCTACTGGGGAGGCTGAGGCACTAGGATTGCTTAAGCCCAGGAGTTTGAGGTTGCTGTGAGCTAGGCTGACGCCACAGCACTCACTCTAGCCCAGGCAACACAGCGAGACTCTGTCTCAAAAAAAAAAATAAAATAAATAAAATAAAAAAAATAGAAATACTAGGTTTTCAATGAAATATATTAAAAAATTATGTCAACATTATAATCTTGTGAAATGCAACATTGTTTTTGATACAAGCATAAGTATTTTCAGAGATTATGATAGCTGTGTAAACATTTCTAAAAGGGCTACTAGAAAGAGATGATATATTTTTTTCCTTAAATTTAAAGAGTGGAGACTTCTTATAAGCCTTTCCAGCACAGAGTGCTCTAACAGTTTATTTACCTGCTTATTATTTGTTACTCATCTAACCTTGGTAGAGGAATTTGATAGTATATAGCAGTGGTTCTTAACGTTCTTTGCTGCTCTCAGCAGGCTTGCAGGATAGAATGTACATAGTTACACAGCTTCCTTCACAATGATTGTTAGTTTATATGGTAACACAGGAGTGCAACTAGTGGAACCTCCAGAAGATAATTAATTGTTTCCCAGATAATTTTAACATGTTTCCTTCTTCCATACTTTGTGGCCTTAATCTCTAAAAATAATATATTCCATTTCTTTGTTTTTTTGGTTTCTTTTTTGGTTCTTTAATCTTAAACTTTTAACAAAAATAATTTCTAAGCAATACTGGGACTTTTCAGAACACTCGAACTCTGTTCACTCTGTCTTACTGATTTTCTTCACTTTAATCCTTTGTTAATATTTGTTTTATCTCAATACTTTGAAGAAATTATTTTACTTTCTTGTGGTTCTGAGGTTACTGTTGAGAAGATCTTTGTTCATTTAATTGTTACTTTGTATTTATTTTGTGCTTTTTATTTGAGTACTTTTGACATCTTCTCTGGTATCCTACATTCAAATGTGCCTAGATGTAGATTTTTAAATATATATTCTGTTTGGGATTCGTTGTGCTTCCTAAATCCACACATTCATGTCTTTCATCAATTTTGGGAGATTCTGACAAATTACTTTTTAAAATATTGCCCTCTTCCCCTTTCCCTCTATACCCTTATCCTTAGATCTCAAAATTAATATATGTTAGACTCTCTTATTTTGTCCTCTGTGCCTCTTAAAGTCACTCTCAGATTTTTCTAACTCTTTGTGTTTCTGTGCAGTATTCTAGATAATTTCTTATCTATTTTCTAATCCATTAATTTTTTCTGCTGTGTTTGATAAGTTTTTTAACCTGTCCATTGAGTTTTAAATTTCTATTATTGTGTTTTTTATTTCTAGATGTTCTTTTTGGTCCTTTTTCAAATCTGGTTGGGATTTGGGGTTTTTTGTTTTTTATTTTGATTGAATATGGTTCCTTTATGATGACTTTGGTTCCATTTTTCACTTAAATGTTTTAAACGTTCTTATTTCATATTCTATATTCTATGATTCTATTTCTGAAATCTGTGGATGTTTTATTCTGCTCTTTATAGCTTCTCCTGACATTAGCTTATGGTAGCCTGCTTCCTAATATATTTTATAATTTTGAATAATGAGCTTATATTTAGTGAGACTTTATCTATAGTACTACTGTGTCCTATGAGGCCTAAATTTAAGGTGGTGCTTTTTGCACAAGAGGATTGTCATTTGCTTCTGTCATTACTGCATGACATTATCACCTAGAAAACATTTGGAGTTAATTTCTTGGGTTGGTTTTCCAGACCAGACAGGTGGTATAAATTTAACCCCCAAATTTGAATGAGGAGCAGGCCTGTGGTAACAAATTCTCAGGGCAATTTTTTTTTTTAAAGCCACTCAAATTGTCCCTTTGATAGTTAATTTTATAGAAAAAAAATTATTACAGTGTAATATACACTCCAAATATGGCACTAAGGATGTAGCCTTTTTAGGGTCCTAGTTATATGACGGGGGCATTGGGAGTCTCAGTTACAACTTCTGTCCAGTATAGGGCCAAGGCCTTTATACCTGTCCCCTTCCTGGTTGATAAAACCTATGACAAAGGCCTCCAAAATAGCCAAATCTAAAGCTTCAGCATCAGCTTGCTTTTCTTGTTTCCAACTTTTAAAAAAATTGTGAATTTTAGGATTTCCCTTACTTCTTAATGAACTCATTAATTAATGGGCTATATTATTTCCAGCATTTCTGGGTTTTGCGGTGCTCTTTGTTTCAAAAAGTTTTCCAATATATATTCTGTTCTGTAGATTGCTATATAGCCATGTAAAATATGTAAGTATATTTATCAGATAATTTTATGGGGAATTAATTTAAATTTCTAGGCCTAGTAAAATGAAACAAGATGGTTAGGCCTTAATATAATACACTCACTAGTAGTAGTAATGTGTTGTGACTGAGTTCTGTTTTGTTTATGAAGGAAATGGGAAGACATGATGACCTTTGGTCCTTATTCTACATGTTGGTGGAGTTTGTGGTTGGTCAGCTGCCTTGGAGAAAAATAAAGGACAAGGTGGGGAATGGAGATGTAAATTTTAGTAGGGGAAGGAATAAAAATTTCCCCTGAATAAGCATTTTTTTAAAAAATATCCTTATGTATAAGACTTAAAATCTATAAACATTTTTACTATATCCCAATATGTATATTTGTCTCTCTTATGAGCTGATATTAGAGATCTAATTAATGTTATGACTTTTTCTATATACATGGAGAATAAATGCTAATTTAAGTATAGTCATTGCTTCTGATTTGATTTATAGCCCTCCCTCTTAGCTTTTAATTTCACTAGGTCTCTTTTTTTATAAGTCAAGTGAGCTTTTAGCTTTTAATTGTCACATTATATTGTTTCATTTGAAAACTTTAAACACATATGTTGATAGAGTAGACCAGATTTAAGATAAATTCTTTCTTTTGGGGACTATTAGTTTACTGATGCAGAACTCTGTTACTTTTTTGGCTCTGCATTACAGTTTTTCCCCCTTTAAAGCACTATGTATTAAGCTATTAGTAAGAGCTCAGTTCTTGCTTTATACTTAATTACCCACTATTTCATTCCCTGGTACATACCCTTGAGACTTTTATTGAGGGCTCTTAATGCATAGTTGCCAAGAAAAATTGACTATAGTTCCTTTTCTCTTTACTTCCCAGGAGCAAGTAGGCTCTATTAAGGAGAGGTATGACCACAGGCTCATGTTGAAACATCTCCCTGCAGAATTCAGCATCTTTCTAGACCATATCTCTGCTTTGGATTATTTTACGAAACCAGACTACCAGGTAACCATCTTTGTCAGTTATGTGGATTAATTCTTCTCTGTCTCTCAGTCTCTGCCTTCACTCATTGTAGCTTTGAGGGAGTGATAAATGAGTATGGGAGACCTCATAAGAATAATACTATTTTAATACATCCTGAGAAATGTGGTAAAATTAACTGATGATGAGAGTGTCTGTGTGTATGTGTTGTGTTTTGTGTGTTTGCTGCCTTCTGAATGAACTTCATTAGAGTTTCAGGTTTGTGCATCATGTAACGGAGTTTACTCTTCCTGCAATTATTCATCTGCTGTATAGAACTGCTGATAGTTCAAATTATGTAAATTCTAGAGCTAGTTTGTTGACCAAAAGGAAATGTCCAACTAGGTAATGTACCTGTTGAGGAATTGAAGACTGCGTATCATATGTTAATATGCTATTGAGACAGCAGTAAATGAAGATTATTGGCTCCATTTTGTCTGTTGTCAGCGAATCATTTCCTTAGAGCATCAGTTAATGAGGCCATATAAGGATCTACTAGATTTACCATAAATGGCAACCCTAACCCTAAACAGCTATGTTTCAGAAGATTCTGTTGCTGTCAGGGAGAACTTGGTCAGGGCTTAATGCAAAATAATTGCTCCCACAGAAAACTAAATGAAGTCCACATGTAGATTAATAATAATAATAATATGTATGAATGCATCATTTTCATTTACAAAGGACAACAAATAACCTTTATTGCCTGTTAATGGAAGTTTTAAATTCTAAAGTGTCAGTGTTGCCCAAAGATGAACAATATCTACAGCACAGTGAATTTATTTACATTTAGTAATTATTTCTCTATGAAATAGCTGCTTTTGTATAAGACAGAAATAAGATATAAAGCAGAGAGGCAACATACAATCTTGGGTCCTTAGAGACCTTGAGTGAGTGAGCTGGACTTCTTTCATATGTAGCAATTTGCATTATAAACCATATGGGCTGTCTAACAAATTGAGAAAATACATTACATATGAGTTGCTTTGGAATGTGTTCTTATATTTATATTTTATGTGTATTTTCTCAAATGTAGAAAGGTTTCATTACTTAAATATTAAAATAATGAAATTATACCAGTAAGACTAGATTCAAGAGGAGCTAGAAAATGTTCCAAATTTCTCCTGTTGAATACTAATAATTTTTATTGACAAAATTTGCTTGGGGTTATAAAATCTTAGGGTAGTAAAAAAATTTTGATCACATTCTCCTCTTAGTTAAGCTTATAATCTAAAGAACACTGTCATATTCACCAACTAAAGTTTGAAATTTAGACCTATAATTAATTTAAATTAACAAATTATTCTCAAGTTTCTCATTTGGATATTATCTTAGGCGCTGCTCTGTCTCTGACTTAATAACAAAACAAAGTTTAGTAATTTTCGTATTTGGGGGAGATAGAGAATAGGCCTGGCATTTTCTTTGTTTTACAGATTCTGTAAATAATCTGACCCTTTCCTACTCTCTGATCTTTTATAAGCAGTGGGAGCTGAGGGCAGGTGTACAGGAGAATAATAGTTGGGAAAAAGATGTTAATGTAAGTGATTGGTGTGTTCTGATGGCTAGTATCAATGTGACATCATGTTATAAGGTCTGAGCTTTGCAGCTTCTGCCTCTTGCTTCCCTCACAGAGACTTGCAGCAGTGTTCATTTTGAGAAAAATTACTCTACTTTGAATCTGAATGCTCTTATGAACTACTGCTATCCCTATAGTTAATTTTACAATTTGAAATTCATTCCCGAATTTGATTTTCATTACTGTTCTTTCAAATTTTAAATTCCTCATGGGACAACCAGTGTAGTTAAAAATGACAAGGCCAGGTGCAGTGGCTCATGCCTATAATCCTACCCTTTGGGAGGCTGACACGGGAGGATCATTTGAGGCCAGGAGTTCCAGACCAGCCTGAGCAACACAATGAGACCCATTGCTACAGAAAATTTAAAAATTAGCCAAGCGTGGTGGCACATGCCTGTAGTCTCAGCTATTCAGAAGGCTGAGGTACAAGGATCTCTTGAACCCAACAGCTATGATCATGCCACTGCACTCCAGCCTGGGCCAACAGAGTAAGACCCTGTCTCTAAAAAACCAAAACAAAACAAAAACAACAGGAACAAACCTCCTCTAGCAACATGCATATAGCATACCAGTATTTAGCATGACTGCTTCCCTAGCTACAATGAACATAAAATAGTAATGGTATGTCTCCAACTTTGTATATTCTGAGCTAAGATCAAAGTGAATACACATTTTCTTATACAAAACATCATCCATGAATACTGTGTAAATCTCTATGCACATAAACTAGAGAACATAGAGGAAATAGACAAGTTCCTGGAAACACACAACCTCCCAAGACTCAACCAGGAAGAAATAGAACTCCTAAACAGACCAATAACGAACAGTGAGATCGAAAAAACCTCACAACGAAAAAAAGCCCCAGACCAGATGGATTCATTACTGAATTCTATCAGACCTACAAAGGAGACCTGGTACTAATAATATAGAAATTATTGCATAATATCAAGAAAGAGGGAATCCTGCCCAACTTGTTCTACAAAGCCAGCATCACCTTGATACCAAAGCCAGGAAAGGACACAACAAAAAAACTACAGAACCATATCCCTTATGAGTGTAATTGTAAAAATCCTCAATAAACACTAACAAACTAAATTCAATAGCACATCAAAAATATAATCCACCAGGACCAAATGGGCTTCATTCCAGGGATACAAGGATGGTTCAACATATGTAAATCAATAAATGCGATTCACCACATAAAGAAAAGCAAAAACGAACACATATGACCCTCTCAATAGATGCAGAAAAAGCATTCAACAAAATCCAGTACCCTTTTGATAGAAACCCTCAACAAACTAGTCACAGAAGCAACATATCTCAGAATAATAAAAGCCATATATGACAAACTCACAGCTAACATCATACTGAATGGGGAAAAGTTGAAAGCATTCCCCCTAAGAACTGGAACAAGACAGGATGCCCACTGTTACCACTTCTATTCAACATAGTGCTGGAAGTCCTAGCCTGAGCAATCAGACAAGAGAAGACTATTTAGGGTATCCAAATCGGGAAGGAAGAGGTCAAGCTATCTCTCTTCGCTGACAATATGATCTTGTATCTGGAAAACCCCATAGATTCTACCAAGAGTCTCCTGGAATTGATAAATAAATTCAGCAAAGTCTCAGGATACAAAATCAATGTATATAAATTAGCAGCATTTCTGTATACTAATAATAACAGTCAAACTGAGAGTCAAAGACTCAATACCATTCACAATAGCTACAAAGAAAATAAAATACCTAGGAATATACTTAAACAAGGAGGTGAAAGATCTCTTCAAGGAAAACTATGAAACTCTTAGGAAAGAAATCACAGAGGATATAAACAAATGGAAAAACATGGCATGTGCATGGATAGATAGAATAAACATTGTTAAAATGTCCATACTACCCAAAGTGATTTACAAATTTAGTGCAATCTCTATCAAATTACCAAAGTCATACTTTACAGATCTAGAAAAAATTATTCTGTGCTTCGTTTGGAACCAGAAAAGAGCCCAAATAGCCAAAGTAATCTTAAGCAAAAAGAACAAAGCCAGACTTCCAACCGTACTATAAGTCTGTAGTAACTAAAGCAGGATGGTATTGGTATAAAAATAGAGACATAGACCAATGAGATATAGAACAGAGAACCCAGATATAAAACCATCTATCTACAATCAACTGATCATTGACAAAGCAAACAACAGTGTACAAAAGAAGCCCTAATCAATAAACGGTGCTGGGAAAATTGGATAGCCACATGCAGAAGAATGAAACAGTACTCCTACCTCTCACCACTCATAAAAATTAATTCAAGATAGATAAAAGACTTAGATCTAAGGCATGAAACCAAAAGAATTCCAGAGGAAAATATAGGTAAAACTCTTCTAGATATCAGCCTAGGCAAAGAATTTATGAAAAAAGACTCCAGTGGCAATAACAAAAATTAATAAGTGGGATTTGATTAAACTAAAAAGCTTTTGCACAGCTAAGGAAGCAATCAACAGAGCAAATAGACAACCTACAGAATGGAAGAAAATATTCACAAGCTACACATCTGATAAAGGGCTATTAACCAGAATTTATAAAGAACTCAAGTAAATCTGCAAGAAATAAACAACCCTATTAAAAAATGGGCAAAAGACATGAATAGAAGCTTCTCAAAAGAAGAAAGACAAATGGCCAATGAACATATGAAAAAATGCTCAACATCATTAATCATCAGGGAAATGCAAATTAAAACCACAATGAGGCTGTGCGCAGTGGCTCACGCCTGTAATCCTAACACTCTGAGAGGCCCAGGCAGATGGATAGATCGAGGTCAAGAGTTCGAGACCAGCCTGAGCAAGAGCGAGACCCCGTCTCTACTAAAAGTAGAAAGAAATTATCTAGCCGACTAAAAATATATATAGAAAAAAATTAGCTGGGCATGGTGGCACATGCCTGTAGTCCCAGCTACTCGGGAGGCTGAGGCAGGAGGATCGCTTAAGCCCAGGAGTTTGAGGTTGCTGTGAGCTAGGCTGATGCCATGGCACTCACTCTAGCCTGGGCAACAGACCGAGACTCTGTCTCAAAAAAAAAAAAAAAAAAACACCACGATGAGATATCACCTTACCCCTTAGAATGGATGGCATTTATCAAAAAGTGTAAAAACGGCCAGGTGTAGTGGCTCACGCCTATAATCCTAGCATTCTGGGAGGCCGAGGAGGGAGGATTGCTTGAGGTCAGCAGTTTGAGACCGGCCTTAGCAAGAGCGAGACCCCATCTCTGCTAAAAATAGAAAGAATTAGCTGGGCAACTAAGAATAGAAAGAAAAAAAAAAATTAGCTGAGCATGGTGGTGCACGCCTATAGTCCCAGCTACTCGGGAGGCTGAGGCAGTAGGATCGCTTAAGCCCAGGAGTCTGAGGTTGTTGTGAGCTAGGCTGACACCACAGCACTCTAGCCCGAGCAGCAGAGCAAGAGTCTGTCTCAAAAAAAAGGTGCAAAAACAATATATTCTGGCATGGATGCAGAGAGCAAGGAATGCTTATACACTGTTGGTAGGACTGCAAATTAGTACAACCCCTATGGAAAACATTATGGAGATTCCTCAAAGATCTAAAAGTAGACCTACCTTTATTGGGTATTTACCCAAAAGAAGAAGACTTTTCATCAAAAAGACACCTACACTCAAATGTTTATTGCAGCACAATTCACAATTGTGAACATGTGAAATCAACCCAGGTGCCCATCATGAGTGGATTAATAAAATGTGGTATGTGTATATCATGGAGTACTACTCAGCCACAAAAAGATGTATTAATACCTTTTGCAGTAATCTGTATGTAACTGGAGACCATTCTCCCAAGTGAAGTGTCTCAAGAATAGAAAAACAAACACCACATGTACTCACTATTAAATAGGAACTAACTGATGAGCACACATGTGCACAGAGGGAAGTAAAACTAAGAGGAAATCAACCAGGGGGGAGAGTAGGGGAGGAAAGGGGCAAAAACCTACCTAATGGGTACGATGAACACTGTTTGGGAGACGGGCACACCTTTAGCTGGGACTCAAGCATTACAAAAGTGGTCTGTGTAACCTAAAACATTTGTACTCCCTTAATATTTTGAAATTTTTAAAAAGTGAATACACATTTTCTTTATAACCAAAAATGTTAAATCATTCAGTTTTACAGAGCCACTTTCACTTTGAATGTGTAAAGATTTGTTGGAAGGCACTGGATCTGGTAGTGAAGTTAAAAAATAAAAAACGAGAAAAGAAAAAAAAAGATTTATAAATGTTTAAAAATTAGAGTTTCTGTCAAGGAACAATATTACTTTAACATCTTGTACATGGTCAACACCTCATCCAGTAGCCTGCTATTGCTCACCCTGACAGCAGGTATAGAACTAGAGAGAGTAGTTATTTTGTTTCCTACCAGGAATCTTTTATGCATCTCTCACAGTAAAGCTAACGCTTGCTTTTGGAAAGTATTATATTGTTTTGGGAAATTATATCAAGTTTATCAGTACTTAGTATTTATGTATGATTCTGTCTTCCTAACTGACTTTTAAATCCTGGAGAAACAACTACGCCCTATTTTATTTTTTATTTTTTTGTTTTTGTTTTTTACTGGACACAGAGTCTCACTCTATTGTCCAGGCATGCAGGCAGTGGTGTCATCATAGGTCACTGCAACCTCAAACTCCTGGACTCAAGTGATCTTTCTGCCTCAGCCTCCTGAGTAGCTGGGATTACAGACATGTGCCACCAACACTCGGCTAATTTTTCTAGAGATGAGATCTCACTATGTTGCTCAGTCTGTCCTTGAACTCCTGACCTCAAGCAATTGTCCTGTGTTGACCACCCAAAGTGCTAGGATTACAGACATCAGCCATTGCACCCAGCTTTATTTTTTCCTGGTACTGTGCCTGACACGTAAATTTTCAACAAGTGTTGGGTATTAATTGAATCTTATTTTGGGCTAATAGTCTCCTACTCAGGAAATATAAGAAGAATCAACCTATGTAAGTGCATAAATACACAGAATTATAATGAGGATTAAAGCAGATATCTTACTATAACTATTATTTTTATTATGAGATTCTGAAATGTTAAAGCAACCATAAGAAACAAAGTGTTGGATCATGAATCTGCACAGATGGTAAAATTGCATAGAACTACACACACACACACACACACACATACACACACACTGAGTGCATGTGAAACAGGTGAAATTTGATAAGCTCTGTGGATTCTGCCAATGTCATTTTCCTGGTTTTGATATTATACTATAGGTATTTAAGATGTTACCATAGGGGAAGACTGGGTGAAGGGGACCTCTCTATACTATTTTTTCAGCTTCCTATAAATGTTTAATTATTTCAAAATAAAAAGTTAAAGTTTTAGGCCAACATTTTCAGTAATGCAGATAGTGATAAAAAAAAAAAACCTTAAATCTTATGGCCATTTCATAATTTAAATAAATCCTTTTAAAGTGTTTGAGAAAGGAAAATATCTCTGAGGGGTGCCTACTGAAATCTTATCAGCCTTCTTGAATTCCAGCACAGGAATTCCACGTGTAGGTGACACTGTTACTAGTGAATGGGGAACTAAGATAGAAGTATCATGTTGGATAAGGAAGAATTCTAGTACCTTTACACATTACTGTCACAATAATGACACATGGTAATGTCACAATAATACCTGAGTGATATTGTTATGTCTATTTCATGGAGTCTTAGTTCATAAACTAGTAGAGCCAAAAGTGTTATCTGAACTCATTTCTAACTCATTCAGTAAGGCCTAAGCTCTTTCCAGTTTACCATCCTGCTTCCCTTGAAGAGGTGACCACAAACACAATAGGCACTGTAAAGCAAATACTGCCATGACTGGTTAATGAAAATGCAGTGGAAGAACTAAAAAATTATTTGAAAACTTGTCAGATTATTGTCAGTAATTAATAGGATCATATGATCCTGATAAAAACACAAGAAATATCTTTATTGGAGTGTTCAGATTATAAGCATCACTTAGCAAGTTGAAAAGACTAAAGAAACCCATAAATATACACCGTTGGTGAGCCTGAAATGAAAATGTATCAACCAGTTCACATACTGTCACGACATTGCTAATGTCAGAGGATAAGACAGAGAGGAAATCCAAAGCCAAACAAACTTCATTAATCTTGTTAATATACTTTCCAGGCTTAAGAATTGGGGTATTTAACCAGAGATGACATCAAAATGCAGTAGATTGCCTCTTTCTGGGGGGGACTTAGAGCAGTTGTAGGATCCCCTAACTCTGGTAACATCTAAGTTAAATTTTTCAGAGCTCATACATGGGCTGCTTCTTAGGCAAACAAGTAAGAGGTTGGGCTAGAGAATAACATGACTACCATGTAAACCAAGCCCCAAAAGATAGGACTGTCTTGGCTTTGTAAAGAGCAAAAATAAGAGGAAGAATGTTAAAAGCAGAGGGAAGAACATGTGCATGCATAGGTCCTGATGCAAGAAAGGACTGAAAGACAAATGTGGCCTGGCGTAGTATTAATAAATGAGGGAAGGGAATGTTTTGAGATGAGTTTTAAAAGATGATTCAGGGGCTGGGCGCGGTGGCTCACGCCTGTAATGCTAGCACTCTGGGAGGCCGAGGCGAGTGGATCGCTTGAGGTCAGGAGTTCGAGAACAGCCTGAGCAAGAGCGAGACCCCGTCTCTACTAAAAAAAAACCAGAAATTAGCTGGACAACTAAAAATATATATATAAAAAATATTGGGCGGGTGTGGGGACACATGCCTGTAATCCCAGCTACTCGAGAGGCTGAGGCAGTAGGATCGCTTAAGCCCAGGAGTTTGAGGTTGCTGTGAGCTAGGCTAATACCACGGCACTCACTCTAGCCCAGACAACAGAGTGAGACTCTGTCTCAAAAAGAAAAAAAAAAAAAAAAAAAGATGATGCAGGGCCTTATAGGTCTTTTTAAAGAGTTTAGATTTTATTCTAAGTACAACAGGAAGCCTTGGAAGTGTTGTAAACAGAGCATGGTAATCCAATTTGTGTTTTTAGAGGATTACTTTTGCAGTTTTTGTGCATTCAAATGAGGCAAAGGAGAATTAGAGACTAGTTAGGAAAATATTGAGGTAGACTGAGCTGTGCCTTGGAAAGAAAGACATCTGAAAAAAAGTCGGTGTCTTAACACCACAAAGGTTTATTTCTTTTCTTTCCTTCTTTTTTTTTTTTTTTTTGAGACAGAATCTCACCCTGTTGTCCCTACTAGCGTGCCATGGCATCAGCCTAGCTCACAGCAACCTCAAACTCCCGGGCTTAAGAGATCCTCCTGCCTCAGCCTTCTGAGTAGCTGGAACTGCAGGCACACACCACCATGCCCGGCTAATTTTTTCTA